>NW_027490250.1:483743-762080 GCF_050948175.1 Xylocopa sonorina
GAATCCTGAATTAGTGAGATATCTAGGAACATAAGTAATTTGTAAGTAACACATCTTTTCTCTTTGAAATATTTGCCTTTGCATAGAATAGAACGTATAGATATAATTGCCTGTTTTGTACCCATTTCGGTCCAATTCTATTATAGCCTTTGAGCAGAAGTAATATTGATTATACTTGATTTTTGCAATAGTTCTTTAATTAACAGATTTTATTAACCTAGAATCATCATTTGACGGATGTATCAATCTACTTTGTAGCTTCATCAGTTTCTTTTTCTGCTCGCTACTTTCCATTTTCAGTTCCGTATACTTATCCTTTATCACCATCATATATGTTGCGTAAAATTACAATAACTTTTTGTCCTCAAATTTTGCGGATATTTGAATTAAATTTCCTTTGATTAAATAAACGGAAATTAAAAAACAGTGGCACGTACCATTTCTTGGAAACGTTGCATCGTAATTTGCATCTGACTGTTTTGAAAGGCACGCACTTTACTTAACGTTTGAAATGATTCGATTAGCGAAGTAAAGTAATATTCTACTTTCGAAATTGTTGGCTCTTGTAATTCTAAGGCAAATATATTCATCTGTCGACAGCGTGAACATTGTTTTTTGGCAAAATTCCAGAAAAACAAATATACTATAAGTAAAATAATAAACATCATAATATTAAATTTAACTCTGTTCATCGTTGCCTTGTTGGACACATCCATAACAATATACAGGGTGGGGGCAGTAATAATTAGCACCTCAGATATCCACGAAACTATAAGTTTCATAGAAGTTTTTGCTAATATAAAATTGCATAGTACAAAGGGGCCATCCGTTGATAAAAATAGTTTTTTTTGTAAGTGGAGTTATGTTGGACATATGAAAGTTACCTTCATTTTTTAAAATGAATTGGTATGTCCATTCTTCCGTAATACAATAGAGCATTTTAAAGCAAGTTTAACGATCTGTAACATGAAGGCATTGAAGGTTACAAAAAGTAAAGAAAGGCGATAATACTCACGGTTTTGATAGTAAATGAAACATACGTATTGTAAACAGTGGTGGAAGGCGTAATACTTACCGTTTACTTCACTGTGAATAAACACTTTTCGAAGGGCATTTCAATAGTTTGCAGCATAAGTTAAACATGATAAGATTAGTATTGAAAAATCGGTTCGAATACGTTTGGTTAGGCTGTTCTTTCTGTCGTTCATTTTATAAGTACTGAGCTGCGGATTCCTGAGGACAGCTCACAAAATTGTTGAACTATGGAAGATTATCATTGTGAATTTGAATCAAAAGGTAATTAAATTCCATTAGATTGTAAACAGATCTCAATGTTTCATTTTAGATAGTAAGATTAAATACTCTTTACAAAACTACAAGAATGGATACATACCTTTCTGTTATTATTACTTCATAAAGAATTTATAATTGCAATTATATAGTTCATTACGATAAAAAATATTTCTCAGAAAATTCTAAATATTAAATAAAAGAATCAAGTAAAACATTTTTAATAATTACGAATATGAAAAATACTTGAACATTCCAATAGAAAGATGTCTAAACAGGAGCTAGAAAAGTCAAACATTCAATTTCAATTCCAGAATTCATCTATAAGAGGTAAAATGTTTCGAAAGCTTTAATTACAGTCTTTAATGCAAGCAGTTGGGCAGTATTTCAATTTTTAAGAAAATTGATGAAAGTCAACCATTTTGAAGTGGTCAGAATCTTTGTCGTTTGAGCAATAAGTGAATAACAAATAACTGCATAAATTCCAGGCTTAAAAACTTATGGATTAAATCCTATGCAGACTCGTTTATGAGCGAGTTACTAAATAATAATCCACACTAAGTAATCATTTTAAAACTTAAACGATTACATCTCGCGAACTTTCAAAGATATCAGAAGCGTGAAAAGTATGTGGTTTATCAAAAACTCTTCCAAAAGAACGGACGAAGCCAATAGAAATCTTTGTTGAAGTAAGCAAGTTCTAAAGTTCTAAGCAACGCGATGGCCCTTATCTGCCTATGTTTCATAGCAAGTAAGTTCTGAATTTCTATGAAATCCGATGTAATTTTTCACTACTAACGTTTCAAAGTAAGTTCTCAAATTCTCAGTTCTACGTTTAAAACTATGTGTGTTCTATATATCAATGCAAAGTGATGGTTCCTATTAGTTGAGACGGAAACCTATATATAGTAAGTCAGGGAAGCTCGAAGGGGTTAATTATCTAAATGCTTTAAGGTGTAAAACGTACTTTAATCTAAAGCGATCTATCGTTCCAAGGTATCCGCTCACGTACAACTTTCCTTGGGCGCCAGTTGCTCAGAAAGTAGCAAAGGGATAGACTACACGACCCCGGGAACCCTGGGGCGGAACAACCCTTGAAACTTCGAAATGGTCCTCCTCTCGACTACGCCTAGCCAAGTACACACACTCAGGTCGCGAGATACTGAAGTCACGGCATGTTCATTTATGGTCTCGACGTGGGTTTAGCTAACAAGGTCTACGGGAAACTACGCAACACGCCGCAAATTACCGGGTAGTATCTTTGGAAGTGTAGTCGAGGTATACATAATACTTCGCAATGAATATTATATCTTATCTTGAAACCCAGAAATGAGATGCGATATTGCGTTTTAGAAGCACTAGAACTCTAATGCTTCGATACGTAGATATCTGGAAACGCATTTTCCTAGCAAGGAATTGTGACATTTACATTCTTATGAAGTGCAACGAGGTATAGATAGCACTTCGCAATTCATATTATATCTTATCATGAAACATAGAACTGCGATGCGATATCGCGTTTTAAGGAGCATTACAACTCTATTGCTTCGATACGTAGACATGTGGAAACGCCATTTCCTAGCATGGAAGTGTCGCATTTTCAATCCTTTGAATTGAATACGAGGTATACATAACACGGCACAATGAATATTATATCTTATCATGAAACGTAGAAATGAGATGCGATATCGCGTTTTAAGAAGCATTGGAACCCTACTGCTATGATACGTAGACATCTGCAAACGCTATTTCGTAGCAAGGAGGTGTCGCATTTACATTCATCTGAAGTGAATACGAAGTAGACATAGCACTCCACAATGAATATTATATCTTATTACGGAACATCGAAATGACATGCGATATCGCGTTTTAAGAAGCATTAGAACTTTACTGCTTCTATACGTAGACTTGTGGAAACGCTATTTCCTAGCATGGAAGTGTCGCATTTACATTCCTTTGAATTGAATACGAGGTATACATAACACTGCACAATGAATATTATATCTTATCATGAAACATAGAAATGAGATGCGATATCGCGTTTTAAGAAGCATTGGAACCCTATTGCTATGATACGTAGACATCTGCAAACGCCATTTCGTAGCAAGGAGGTGTCGCATTTACATTCATTTGAAGTGAATACGAGGTATACATAACATTCCACAATGAATATTATATCTTATTACGAAACATAGAAATGTAATACGACATCACGTTTTAAGTAGCATTAGAACTCTATTGCTACGATACGTAAACATCTGCAAACGCAATTTCCTAGCATGGAAGTGTCGCATTTACATTTTTTTGAAGTGAATACGAGGTATACATGACACTTCGCAATGAATATTATATCTTATCATGAAACATAGAAGTGAGATGCGATATCGCGTTTTAAGAAGCATTAGAACACTATTGCAACGATACGTAGACATCTGCAAACAATATTTCCTAGCAAGGAAGTGTCGCATTTACATTCCTTTGAAGTGAATACGAGGTATACATAACACTCCACAATGAATATTACATCTTATCACGAAACATAGAAATGAAATCCGACATCTCGTTTTAAGAAGCATTAGAACTCTCTTGCTACGATACGTAGACATCTGCAAACCCTAATTCCCAGCATGGGGGTGTCCGCATTGGCATTCCATTGAAGTGAATACGAGGTGTGCATGTCATTTCGCAATGGATATTATATCTTATCATGAAACATAGAAATGAGATGCGATATCTCGTTTTAAGAAGTATTAGAACTCCATACTTACGATACGTGGTCATCTGGAAACGCTATTTCCTAGCCGGGAAGTGTCGCATTTACATTCTTTTGAAGTGAATAGGAGGTATACATGACACTTCGCAATGAATATTATAACTTATCTCGAAACATAGAAGTGTGATGCGATATCGCGATTTAAGAAGCGCTAGAACTCTATTGCTACGATGCGTAGACATCTGCAAATGTTATTTCCTAGCATGGAAGTGTCGCATTTACATTCATTTGAAGTGAATACGAGATATGCATGACACTTCGCAATGAATATTATATCTTATCACGAAACATAGAAATGAAATGCGACATCTGGTTTTAAGAAGCATTAGAACTCTCTTGCTACGATACGTAGACATCTGCAAACCCTAATTCCTAGCATGGAGGTGTCGCATTTACATTCTGTTGAAGTGAATACGAGGTGTGCATGTCATTTCGCAATGGATATTATATCTTATCATGAAACATAGAAATGAGATGCGATATCTCGTTTTAAGAAGTATTAGAACTCCATTCTTACGATACGTGGTCATATGGAAACGCTATTTCCTAGCAAGGAAGTGTCGCATTTACATTCTTTTGAAGTGAATAGGAGGTATACATGACACTTCGCAATGAATATTATATCTTATCTCGAAACATAGAAGTGAGATGCGATATCGCGATTTAAGAAGCGCTAGAACTCTATTGCTACGATGCGTAGACATCTGCAAATGTTATTTCCTAGCATGGAAGTGTCGCATTTACATTCATTTGAAGTGAATACGAGATATACATGACACTTCGCAATGAATATTATATCTTATCATGAATCATAGAAGTGAGATGCGATATCGCGTTCTAAGAAGCATTAGAACACTATTGCTACGATACGTAGACATCTGCAAACGCTATTTCCTAGCATGGAAGTGTCTTATTTACGTTCTTTTGAAGTGAATACGAGGTATACATAACACTCCACAATAAATGTTATATCTTATCACGAAACATAGAAATGAAATGTGACATCTCGTTTTAAGAAGCATTTGAACTCTATTGCTACGATACGTAGACATCTGCAAACGCTATATCCTAGCATGGAAGTGTCGCATTTACATTCTTTTGAAGTGAGTACGAGGTATACATGACACATCACAATGAATATTATACCTTATCCTGAAACATAGAAGTGAGATGCGATATCGCGTTCTAAGCAGCATTAGAACTCAATTGTTTCGACACGTAGTCATGTGGAAACGCTATTTCCTAGCATGGAAGTGTCGCATTTACATTCTTTTGAAGTGAATACGCGGTATACATGACACTTCGCAATGAATAGTACATCATATAATGAAACACAGAATTGAGATGCGATATCGCGTTTAAAGAAGCATTAGAACTTTATTGCTACGATACGTAGACATCTGCAAACGCTATTTCCTAGCATGGAAGTGTCGCAGCTACATTCTTTTGAAGTGAATACGAGATATACATGACACTTCGCAATGAATATTATATCTTATCATGAAATATAGGATTGAGGTGCTATATCGCGTTCTAGGAAGCATTAGAACTCTATTGCTACGATACGTAGACATCTGCAGAGGCTATTTCCTAGCATGGAAGGGTCGCATTTACATTCTTTTGACGTGAGTACGAGGTGTACATAACACTCCATAATGAATATTATATCTTATCATGAAACATAGCAGTGAGATGCGATATCGCGTTTTAAGAAGCACTAGAACTCTATTGCTACGATACGTAGACATATGCAAACGCTATTTCCTAGCATGGAAGTGTCTTATTTACGTTCTTTTGAAGTGAATACGAGGTATACACAACACTCCACAATGAATATTATATCTTATCACGAAACATAGGAATGAAATGCGACATTTCGTTTTAAGAAGCATTAGAACTCTATTGCTACGATACGCAGACATCTGCAAACGCTATATCCTAGCATGGAAGTGTCGCATTTACATTCTTTTGAAGTGAGTACGAGGTATACATGACACATCACAATGAATATTATACCTTATCATGAAACATAGAAGTGAGATGCGATATCGCGTTCTAAGCAGCATTAGAACTCTATTGCTACGATACGTAGACATCTGCAAACGCTATTTCCTAGCATGGAAGTGTCTTATTTACGTTCTTTTGAAGTGAATACGAGGTATACATAACACTCCACAATAAATTTTATATCTTATCACGAAACATAGAAATGAAATGTGACATCTCGTTTTAAGAAGCATTAGAACTCTATTGCTACGATACGTAGACTTCTGCAAACGCTATATCCTAGCATGGAAGTGTCGCATTTACATTCTTTTGAAGTGAGTACGAGGTATACATGACACATGACAATGAATATTATACCCTTATCATGAAACATAGGAGTGGGATGCGATATCGCGTTCTAAGCAGCATTAGAACTCTATTGCTACGATACGTAGACATCTGCAAACGCTATATCCTAGCATGGAAGTGTCGCATGTACATTCTTTTGAAGTGAGTACGAGGTATACATGACACATCACAATGAATATTATACCTTATCATGGAACATAGAAGTGAGATGCGATATCGCGTTCTAAGCAGCATTAGAACTCTATTGCTACGATACGTAGACATCTGCAAACGCTATTTCCTAGCATGGAAGTGTCATATTTACATTCTTTTGAAGTGAATACGAGATATACATGACACTTCGCAATGAATATTATACCTTATCATGAAACATAGGAATGAGGTTCTATATCGCGTTTTGAGAAGCAGTAGAACTCTATTGCTACGATACGTAGACATCTGCAAACTCTATTTCCCTAGCATGGACATGTCGCACATACATTCCACTGAAGTGAATACGAGGTATACATAACACTACACAATGAATATTGTATCTTATTACGAAACATAGAAATGAAATACGACATCCCGTTTTAAGAAGCATTAGAACCCTATTGATACGATACGTAGACATCTGCAAACGCTATTTCCTAGCATGGAAGTTTCATATTTACATTCCTTTGAAGTGAATACGAGGTATACATAACACTTCGCAATGAATATTATATCTTATCATGAATCATAGAAGTGAGATGCGATATCGCGTTCTAAGAAGCATTAGAACACTATTGCTACGATACGTAGACATCTGCAAACGCTATTTCCTAGCATGGAAGTGTCTTATTTACGTTCTTTTGAAGTGAATACGAGGTATACATAACACTCCACAATAAATTTTATATCTTATCACGAAACATAGAAATGAATTGTGACATCTCGTTTTAAGAAGCATTAGAACTCTATTGCTACGATACGTAGACATTCTGCAAACGCTATATCCTAGCATGGAAGTGTCGCATTTACATTCTTTTGAAGTGAGTACGAGGTATACATGACACATGACAATGAATATTATACCTTATCATGAAACATAGGAGTGGGATGCGATATCGCGTTCTAAGCAGCATTAGAACTCTATTGCTACGATACGTAGACATCTGCAAACGCTATATCCTAGCATGGAAGTGTCGCATGTACATTCTTTTGAAGTGAGTACGAGGTATACATGACACATCACAATGAATATTATACCTTATCATGGAACATAGAAGTGAGATGCGATATCGCGTTCTAAGCAGCATTAAAACTCTATTGCTACGATACGTAGACATCTGCAAACGCTATATCCTAGCATGGAAGTGTCATATTTACATTCTTTTGAAGTGAATACGAGATATACATGACACTTCGCAATGAATATTATATCTTATCATGAAACATAGGAATGAGGTGCTATATCGCGTTTTGAGAAGCAGTAGAACTCTATTGCTACGATACGTAGACATCTGCAAACTCTATTTCCTAGCATGGACATGTCGCACATACATTCCACTGAAGTGAATACGAGGTATACATAACACTACACAATGAATATTGTATCTTATTACGAAACATAGAAATGAAATACGACATCCCGTTTTAAGAAGCATTAGAACCCTATTGATACGATACGTAGACATCTGCAAACGCTATTTCCTAGCATGGAAGTGTCATATTTACATTCCTTTGAAGTGAATACGAGGTATACATAACACTTCGCAATGAATATTACATCTTATCATGAATCATAGAAGTGAGATGCGATATCGCGTTCTAAGAAGCATTAGAACACTATTGCTACGATACGTAGACATCTGCAAACGCTATTTCCTAGCATGGAAGTGTCTTATTTACGTTCTTTTGAAGTGAATACGAGGTATACATAACACTCCACAATAAATTTTATATCGTATCACGAAACATAGAAATGAAATGTGACATCTCGTTTTAGGAAGCATTAGAACTCTAATTACTACGATACGTAGACATCTGCAAACTCTATTTCCTAGCATGGACATGTCGCACATATATTCCACTGAAGTGAATACGAGGTATACATAACACTACACAATGAATATTGTATCTTATTACGAAACATAGAAATGAAATACGACATCCCGTTTTAAGAAGCATTAGAACCCTATTGATACGATACGTAGACATCTGCAAACGCTATTTCCTAGCATGGAAGTTCCATATTTACATTCCTTTGAAGTGAATACGAGGTATACATAACACTTCGCAATGAATATTATATCTTATCATGAATCATAGAAGTGAGATGCGATATCGCGTTCTAAGAAGCATTAGAACACTATTGCTACGATACGTAGACATCTGCAAACGCTATTTCCTAGCATGGAAGTGTCTTATTTACGTTCTTTTGAAGTGAATACGAGGTATACATAACACTCCACAATAAATTTTATATCTTATCACGAAACATAGAAATGAAATGTGACATCTCGTTTTAAGAAGCATTAGAACTCTATTGCTACGATACGTAGACATCTGCAAACGCTATTTCCTAGCATGGAAGTGTCGCATTTACATTCTTTTGAAGTGAGTACGAGGTATACATGACACATGACAATGAATATTATACCTTATCATGAAACATAGGAGTGGGATGCGATATCGCGTTCTAAGCAGCATTAGAACTCTATTGCTACGATACGTAGACATCTGCAAACGCTATATCCTAGCATGGAAGTGTCGCATTTACATTCTTTTGAAGTGAGTACGAGGTATACATGACACATCACAATGAATATTATACCTTATCATAAAACATAGAAGTGAGATGCGATATCGCGTTCTAAGCAGCATTAGAACTCTATTGCTACGATACATAGACATCTGCAAACGCTATTTCCTAGCATGGAAGTGTCATATTTACATTCTTTTGAAGTGAATACGAGATATACATGACACTTCGCAATGAATATTATATCTTATCATGAAACATAGGAATGAGGTTCTATATCGCGTTTTGAGAAGCAGTAGAACTCTATTGCTACGATACGTAGACATCTGCAAACTCTATTTCCTAGCATGCACATGTCGCACATACATTCCACTGAAGTGAATACGAGGTATACATAACACTACACAATGAATATTGTATCTTATTACGAAACATAGAAATGAAATACGACATCCCGTTTTAAGAAGCATTAGAACCCTATTGATACGATACGTAGACATCTGCAAACGCTATTTCCTAGCATGGAAGTGTCATATTTACATTCCTTTGAAGTGAATACGAGGTATACATAACACTTCGTAATGAATATTATATCTTATCATGAATCATAGAAGTGAGATGCGATATCGCGTTCTAAGAAGCATTAGAAAACTATTGCTACGATACGTAGACATCTGCAAACGCTATTTCCTAGCATGGAAGTTTCTTATTTACGTTCTTTTGAAGTGAATATGAGGTATACATAACACTCCACAATAAATTTTATATCGTATCACGAAACATAGAAATGAAATGTGACATCTCGTTTTAAGAAGCATTAGAACTCTATTGCTACGATACGTAGACATCTGCAAACGCTATATCCTAGCATGGAAGTGTCTTATTTACATTCTTTTGAAGTGAATACGAGGTATACATGACACTTCGCAATGAATATTATATCTTATCACGAAACATAGAAGTGAGATGCGATATCGCGATTTAAGAAGCGCAAGAACTCTATTGCTACGATACGTAGACATCTGCAAATGCTATTTCCTAGCATGAAAGTGTCGCATTTACATTCTTTTGAAGTGAATACGAGATATACATGACACTACGCAATGAATATTATATCTTATCACGGAACATAGAAATGAAATGAGGCATCTCGTTTTAAGAAGCATTAGAACTCTATTGCTACGATACGTATACATCTGCAAACGCTATTTCCTAGCATGGAAGTGTCATATTTACATTCTTTTGAAGTGAATACGAGGTATACATGACACTCCACAATGAATATTATATCTTATCACGAAACATAGAAATGAAATGCGGCATCTCGTTTTAAGAAGCATTAGAACTCTATTGCTACGATACGTAGACATCTGTAAACGCTATTTCCTAGCATGGAAGTGTCATATTTACATTCTTTTGAAGTGAATACGAGGTATACATAACACTGCACAATGAATATTATATCTTATCATGAAACATAGAAGTGAGATGCGATATCGCGTTCTAAGAAGCATTAGAACTCTATTGCTACGATACGTAGACATCTGCAAACGCTATTTCCTAGCAAGGACATGTCGCACTTACATTCCACTGAAGCGAATAAGAGGTATACATAACACTCCAGAATGAATATTATATCTTATCATGAATCATAGAAGTGAGATGCGATATCGAGTTCTAAGAAGCATTAGAACACTATTGCTACGATACGTAGACATCTGCAAACGCTATTTCCTAGCATGGAAGTGTCTTATTTACGTTCTTTTGAACTGAGTACGAGGTATACATAACACTCCACAATAAATTTTATATCTTATCACGAAACATAGAAATGAAATGTGACATCTCGTTTTAAGAAGCATTAGAACTCTATTGCTACGATACGTAGACATCTGCAAACGCTATACCCTAGCATGGAAGTGTCGCATTTACATTCTTTTGAAGTGAGTACGAGGTATACATGACACATGACAATGAATATTATACCTTATCATGAAACATAGGAGTGGGATGCGATATCGCGTTCTAAGCAGCATTAGAACTCTATTGCTACGATACGTAGACATCTGCAAACGCCATTTCCTAGCATGGAAGTGACGCATTTACATTCTTTTGAAGTGAATACGAGGTATACATGACACTTCGCAGTGAATATTATATCTTATCGTGAAACATAAAAGTGAGATGCGATATCGTGTTCTAAGAAGTATTAGAACTCTATTGCTACGATACGTAGACATCTGCAAAGGCTATTCCCTAGCATGGAAGGGTCGCATTTACTTTCTCTTGAAGAGAGTACGAGGTATACATATCACGCCATAATGAATATTATATCTTCTCATGAAACATAGCAGTGAGATGCGATATCGCGTTTTAAGAAGCATTAGATCTCTATTGCTACGATACGTAGACCTCTGCAAACGCTATTTCCTAGCATGGAAGTGTTGCATTTACATTCGTTTGAAGTGAATACGAGATATACATGACACTTCGCAATGAATATTATATCTTATCATGAAACATAGGAATGAGGTGCTATATCGCGTTTTGAGAAGCATTAGAACTCTACTGCTACGTTACGTGGACATCTGCAAACGCTATTTCCTAGCATGGAAGTGTCGCATTTACATTCGTTTGAAGTGAATACGAGATATACATGACACTTCGCAATGAATATTATATCTTATCATGAAACATAGAAGAGTGATGCGGTATCGCGTTTTAAGAAGCATTAGAACTCTATTCCTGCGATACGTAGACATCTGCAAACGCTATTTCCTAGCATGGAAGTGTCGCATTTACATTCTTTTGATGTGAATACGAGATATGCATGACACTTCGCAATGAATATTATATCTTCTTATGAAACATAGCAGTGAGATGCGATATCGCGTTCTAAGGAGCATTAGAACTCTAGTGCTACGATACGTAGACATCTGCAAACGCTATTTCCTAGGATGGAAGGGTCGCATTTACATTCTTTTGAAGTGAGTACGAGGTATACATAACACTCCATAATGAGTATTATATCTTCTCATGAAACATAGCAGTGAGATGCGATACCGCGTTCTAGGAAGCATTAGAACTCTATTGCTACGATACGTAGACATCTGCAAACACTATTTCCTAGCATGGAAGTGTCGCATCTACATTCTCTTGAAGTGAATACGAGGTATACATGACACTTTGCTATGAATATTATACCTTATCATGAAACATAGAAGAGTGATGCGATATCGCGTTTTAGGAAGCATTGGAACTCTATTGCTGCGATACGTAGACATCTGCAAACGCTATTTCCTAGCATGGAAGTGTCGCATTTACATTCGTTTGCAGTGAATACGAGATACACATGACACTTCGCAATGAATATTATATCTTATCATGAAACATAGGAATGAGGTGCCATATCGCGTTTTGAGAAGCATTAGAACTCTATTTCTACGATACGTAGACATCTGCAAACGCTATTTCCTAGCATGGAAGTGTCGCATTTACATTCTTTTGATGTGAATACGAAATATACATGACACTTCGCAATGAATATTATATCTTCTCATGAAACATAGCAGTGAGATGCGATATCGCGTTTTAAGAAACATTAGAACTCTATTGCTACGATACGTAGACATCTGCAAACGCTATTTCCTAGCATGGAAGTGTCGCATTTACATTCTTTTGATGTGAATACGAGATATACATGACACTTCGCAATGAATATTATATCTTATCATGAAACATAGGAATGAGGTGCTATATCGCGTTTTCAGAAGCATTAGAACTCTATTGCTAATATACGTAGACATCTGCAAACGCTATTTCCTAGCATGGAAGTGTCGCATTTACATTCGTTTGAAGTGAATACGAGATATACATGACACTTCGCAATGAATATTATACCTTATCATGAAACATAGAAGTGAGATGCGATATCGCGTTTTAAGGAGCATTAGAACTCTATTGCAACGATACGTAGACATCTGCAAACGCTATTTCCTAGGATGGAAGGGTCGCATTTACATTCTTTTGAAGTGAGTACGAGGTATACATAACACTCCATAATGAGTATTATATCTTCTCATGAAACATAGCAGTGAGATGCGATACCGCGTTTTAAGAAGCATTAGAACTCTATTGCTACGATACGTAGACATCTGCAAACACTATTTCCTAGCATGGAAGTGTCGCATCTACATTCTCTTGAAGTGAATACGAGGTATACATGACACTTTGCTATGAATATTATACCTTATCATGAAACATAGAAGAGTGATGCGATATCGCGTTTTAGGAAGCATTGGAACTCTATTGCTGCGATACGTAGACATCTGCAAACGCTATTTCCTAGCATGGAAGTGTCGCATTTACATTCGTTTGCAGTGAATACGAGATACACATGACACTTCGCAATGAATATTATATCTTATCATGAAACATAGGAATGAGGTGCCATATCGCGTTTTGAGAAGCATTAGAACTCTATTGCTAATATACGTAGACATCTGCAAACGCTATTTCCTAGCATGGAAGCGTCGCATTTACATTCGTTTGAAGTGAATACGAGATATACATGACACTTCGCAATGAATATTATACCTTATCATGAAACATAGAAGTGAGATGCGATATCGCGTTTTAAGGAGCATTAGAACTCTATTGCTACGATACGTAGACATCTGCAAACGCTATTTCCTAGCATGGAAGTGTCGCATCTACATTCTTTTAAAGTGAATACGAGGTATACATGACACTTCGCAGTGAATATTATACCTTATCATGAAACATAGAAGGGAGATGCGATATAGCGTTTTAGGAAGCATTGGAACTCTACTGCAACGATACGTAGACATCTGCAAACGCTATTTCCTAGCGTGGAAGTGTCTTATTTACGTTCTTTTGAAGTGAATACGAGGTATACATGACACTCCGCAATGAATATTATATCTTCTCATGAAACATAGTAGTGAAATGCGACATCTCGTTTTAAGAAGCATTAGGACTCTTTTGCTACTATACGTAGACATCTGCAAACGCTATCTCCTAGGATGGAAACGTCGCATTTACATTCTTTTGAAGTGAATACGAGGTATACCTGACACTTCGCAATGAATATTATATTTTTTCACGAAACATATAAATGAGATGCGATATTGCGATTTAAGTAGCATTAAAAATTCATTGCTACGATATGTAGGCATCTGCAAACGCTATTTCCTAGCATGGAAGTGTCGCATTTACATTCTTTTGAAGTGAATACGAGGTGTACATGACACTTCGCAATGAATATTATATCTTATCATGAAACATAAAAGTGAGATGCGATATCGCGATTTAAGAAGCATTAGAACTCTATTGCTACGATACGTAGACATCTGCAAACGCTATTTCCTAGCATGGAAGTGTCGCATTTACATTCGTTTGAAGAGAATGCGAGATATACATGACACTTCGCAATGAATATTATATCTTATCATGAAACATAGGAATGAGGTGCTATATCGTGTTTTGGGAAGCATTAGAACTCTATTGCTAATATACGTAGACATCTGCAATCTCTATTTCCTAGCAAGGAAATTTCGCAATTACATTCCACTGAAGTGAATACGAGGTATACATAACATTACACAATGAATAATATATCTTATTACGAAACATAGAAATGAAATACGACACCTCGTTTTAAGAAGCATTAGTACTCTATTGCTGTGATACGTAGACATCTGCAAACAATATTTCCTAGCAAGGAAGTGTCGCATTTACATTCTTGTGAAGTGAAATCGAGGTATACATGACACTTCGCAATGAATATTATATCTTGTCATGATACATAGAAGTGAGATGCGATATCGCGTTTTAAGAAGCATTAGAACCCTATTGCGTCGATACGTAGACATTTGCAAACGCTATTTCCAAGCAAGGAAGTGTCGCATTTACATTCTTTTGAAGTGAATAGGAGTTATACATGACACTTCGCAATGAATATTATATCTTATCGTGAAACATAGAAGTGAGATGCGATATCGCGTTCTAAGAAGCACTAGAACTCTATTGCTACGATACGTAGACATCTGCAAACGCTATTTCCTAGCATGGAAGGGTCGCATTTACATTCTTTAGAAGTGAGTATGAGGTATACATGACACTTCGCAATGAATATTATATCTTATCATGAAACATAGAAGTGAGATGCGATATCGCGTTCTAAGAAGCATTAGAACTCTATTGCTACGATACGCAGACATCTGCAAACGCTATTTCCTAGCATGGAAGGGTCGCATTTACATTATTGTGAAGTGAGTACGAGGTATACATAACACTCCATAATGAATATTATATCTTCTAATGAAACGTAGCAGTGAGATGCGATATCGCGTTTTAAGAAGCAGTAGAAATCTATTGCTACAATACGTAGACATCTGCAAACGCTATTTCCTAGCATGGAAGTGTCGCATTTACATTCTTTTGAAGTGAATACGAGATATACATGACACTTCGCAATGAATATTATATCTTATCATGAAACATAGGAATGAGGTGCTATATCGCGTTTTGAGAAGCATTAGAACTCTATTGCTAATATACGTAGACATCTGCAAACTCTATTTCCTAGCATGGACATGTCGCACTTACATTCCACTGAAGTGAATACGAGGTATACATAACATTACACAATGAATATTATATCTTATTACGAAACATAGAAATGAAATACGACATCTCGTTTTAAGAAGCATTAGTACCCTATTGCTGTGATACGTAGACATCTGCAAACAATATTTCCTAGCAAGGAAGTGTCGCGTTTGCATTCTTGTGAAGTGAAATCGAGGTATACATGACACTCCATAATGAATATTATATCTTATCATGAAACATAGCAGTGAGATGCGATATCGCGTTTTAGGAAGCATTAGAACTCTATTGCTACGATACGTAGACATCTGCAAACGCTATTTCCTAGCATGGAAGTGTCGCATTTACATTCTTTTGAAGTGAATACGATGTATACATGACACTTCGCAATGAATATTATATCTTATCATGAAACATAGAAGTGAGATGCGATATCGCGTTTTACGAAGCATTAGAACTCCATTGCTACGATACCTAGACATCTGCAAACGCTATTTCCTAGCATGGAAGTGTCTTATTTACATTCTTTTGAAGTGAATACGAGGTATACATGACACTTCGCAATGAATATTATATCTTATCATGAAACATAGAAGTGAGATGCGATATCGCGTTTTAAGAAGCATTAGAACTCTATTGCCTCGACGCGTAGACATCTGCAGACGCTATTTCCTCGCATGGAAGTGTCGCATTTACATTCTTTTGAAGTGATTACGAGGTATACCTGACACTTCGCGATGAATATTATATCTTATCACGAAACATATAAATGAGATGCGATATCGCGATTTAAGTAGCATTAGAACTCTATTGCCTCGACGCGTGGACATCTGCAGACGCTATTTCCTCGCATGGAAGTATCGCATTTACATTCGTTTGAAGTGAATACGAGACATACATGAGACTTCGCAATGAATATTATATCTTATCATGAAACATAGGAATGAGGTGCTATATCGCGTTTTGAGAAGCATTAGAACTCTATTGCTACGATACGTAGACATCTGCAAACGCTATTTCCTAGCATGGAAGTGTCGCCTTCACACTCTTTTGATGTGAATACGAGGTATACATGACCCTTCGCAGTGAATATTATATCTTATCATGAAACATGGAAATGGATGCGATATGGCGTTTTGAGAAGCATTAGAACCCAATTACTACGATAAGTAGACATCTGCAAACGCTATTTCCTAGCAAGCAAGATTCGCATTTACATTCTTTTGAAGTGAATACGAGGTATACAGAACACTTCGCACTGAACATTATATCTTATCATGTAACATAGAAGTGAGATGCGATATCGCGTTTTAAGAAGCACTAGAACCCTATTGCCTCGATGCGAAGATATCTGCAAAAGCTATTTCCTAGCATGGAAGTCTCGCATTTACATTCTTTTGAAGAGAATTCGAGGTATACATGACACTTCGGAATGAATATTATAACTTATCACGAAACATACAAATGAGATGCGATATCGCGATCCAAGAAGCATTAGAACGCTATTGCTACGATACGTAGACATCTGCGAACGCTATTTCCTAGCAAGCAATAATCGCATTTACATTCTTTTGAATTGAATACGAGGTTTACATGACACTTCGGAATGAATATTATAACATATCACGAAACATAGAAATGGGATGCGATATCGCGATCTAAGAAGCATTAGAAATCTATTGCTACGACACGTAGGCATCTGAAAACGCTATGCCCTAGCAAGGAATAGTCGCATTTACATTGTTTTGATGTGAATACAAAGTATACATGACACTTCGCAATGAATATTATATCTTATAATGAAACATACAATTGAGATGCGATATCGCGTTTTAAGAAGCATTAGAACTCTATTGCCTCGACGCGTAGACATCTGCAGACGCTATTTCCTCGCATGGAAGTGTCGCATTTACATTCTTTTGAAGTGATTACGAGGTATACATGACACTTCGCAATGAATATTATATCTTATCATGAAACATAGGAATGAGGTGCTATATCGTGTTTTGGGAAGCATTAGAACTCTATTGCTAATATACGTAGACATCTGCAATCTCTATTTCCTAGCAAGGAAATTTCACAATTACATTCCACTGAAGTGAATACGAGGTATACATAACATTACACAATGAATAATATATCTTATTAGGAAACATAGAAATGAAATACGACATCTCGTTTTAAGAAGCATTAGTACTCTATTGCTGTGATACGTAGACATCTGCAAACAATATTTCCTAGCAAGGAAGTGTCGCATTTACATTCTTGTGAAGCGAAATCGAGGTATACATGACACTTCGCAATGAATATTATATCTTGTCATGACACATAGATGTGAGATGCGATATCGCGTTTTAAGAAGCATTAGAACCCTATTGCTACGATACGTAGACATCTGCAAACGCTATTTCCTAGCAAGCAAGTGTCGCATTTACATTCTTCTGAAGTGAATACGAGGCATATATGACACTTCGCAATGAATATTATTACTTATCATGAAACATAGAAATCAGATGCGATATCGTGTTTTAAGAAGCTTTAGAACTCTATTGCTTCGATACGTAGGCATTTGTAAACGTTATTACCTAGCAAGGAAGTGTCGCATTTACATTCTTTAGTTGTGTATGCGAGGAATACATGACACTTCGCAATGAATATTATATCTTGACATGAAACATTGAAATGAGATCCGATGTCCCGCTTTAAGAAGCATTAGAACTATTGGTACGATACGTAGAACTTTGCAAACGCTATTTCCTAGCAAGCAATTGTCGCATTTACTTCCTTTTGAAGTGAATACGAGGTGTACATGATACTTCGCAATGAATATTATATCTTATCACGAAACATAGTAGTGAAATGCGACATCTCGTTTTAAGAAGCATTAGGACTCTTTTGCTACTATACGTAGACATCTGCAAACGCTATCTCCTAGGATGGAAACGTCGCATTTACATTCTTTTGAAGTGAATACGAGGTATACCTGACACTTCGCAATGAATATTATATCTTTTCACGAAACATATAAATGAGATGCGATATTGCGATTTAAGTAGCATTAAAAATTCATTGCTACGATATGTAGGCATCTGCAAACGCTATTTCCTCGCATGGAAGTGTCGCATTTACATTCTTTTGAAGTGAATACGAGGTGTACATGACACTTCGTAATGAATATTATATCTTATCACGAAACATAGAAATGAGATGTGATGTCGCGATTTAAGTAGCATTAGAACGCTATTGCTACGATACGTAGACATCTGCAAACGCTATTTCCTAGCAAGCAATAGTCGCATTTACATTATTTTGATGTGAATACGAGGTATACATGACCCTTCGCAGTGAATATTATATCTTATCACGAAACATGGAAATGAGATGCGATATGGCGTTTTGAGAAGCATTAGAACCCAATTACTACGATAAGTAGACATCTGCAAACGCTATTTTCTAGCAAGGAAGATTCGCATTTACATTCTTTTGAAGTGAATACGAGGTATACAGAACACTTCGCACTGAACATTATATCTTATCATGTAACATAGAAGTGAGATGCGATATCGCGTTTTAAGAAGCACTAGAACCCTATTGCCTCGGTGCGAAGATATCTGCAAACGCTATTTCCTAGCATGGAAGTCTCGCATTTACATTCTTTTGAAGAGAATTCGAGGTATACATGACACTTCGGAATGAATATTATAACTTATCACGAAACATACAAATGAGATGCGATATCGCGATACAAGAAGCATTAGAACGCTATTGCTACGATACGTAGACATCTGCGAACGCTATTTCCTAGCAAGCAATAGTCGCATTTACATTCTTTTGAATTGAATACGAGGTTTACATGACACTTCGGAATGAATATTATAACATATCACGAGACATAGAAATGGGATGCGATATCGCGATCTAAGAAGCATTAGAAATCTATTGCTACGACACGTAGGCATCTGAAAACGCTATGCCCTAGCAAGGAATAGTCGCATTTACATTGTTTTGATGTGAATACCAAGTATACATGACACTTCGCAATGAATATTATATCTTATAATGAAACATACAATTGAGATGCGATATCGCGTTTTAAGAAGCATTAGAACTCTATTGCCTCGACGCGTAGACATCTGCAGACGCTATTTCCTCGCATGGAAGAGTCGCATTTACATTCTTTTGAAGTGATTACGAGGTATACCTGACACTTCGCGATGAATATTATATCTTATCACGAAACATATAAATGAGATGCGATATCGCGATTTAAGTAGCATTAGAACTCTACTGCTACGATACGTAGACATCTGAATACGCCATTTCCTAGCAAGGAAGTGTCGCATTTACATTCGTTTGGAGGGAATACGAGGTATACATGACACTTCGCAATGAATATTATATCATATCACGAAACATAGAAGTGAGATGCGATATCGCGATTTAAGAAGCGCTAGAACTCTATTGCCTCGACGCGTAGACATCTGCAGACGCTATTTCCTAGCATGGAAGGGTCGCATTTACATTATTGTGAAGTGAGTACGAGGTATACATAACACTCCATAATGAATATTATATCTTCTAATGAAACGTAGCAGTGAGATGCGATATTGCGTTTTAAGAAGCAGTAGAAATCTATAGCTACAATACGTAGACATCTGCAAACGCTATTTCCTAGCATGGAAGTGTCGCATTTACATTCTTTTGAAGTGAATACGAGATATACATGACACTTCGCAATGAATATTATATTTTATCATGAAACATAGGAATGAGGTGCTATATCGCGTTTTGAGAAGCATTAGAACTCTATTGCTAATATACGTAGACATCTGCAAACTCTATTTCCTAGCAACGAAATTTCGCACTTACATTCCACTGAAGTGAATACGAGGTATACATAACATTACACAATGAATATTATATCTTATTACGAAACATAAAAATGAAATACGACATCTCGTTTTAAGAAGCATTAGAACTCTATTGCTACGATACGTAGACATCTGCAAACGCTGTTTCCTAGCATCGAACTGTCGCATTTACATTCTTTTGAAGTGAGTACGGGGTATACATAACATTAAACAATGAATATTATATCTTATTATGAAACATAGAAATGAAATACGACATCTCGTCTTAAGAAGCATTAGTACTCTATTGCTGTGATACGTAGACATCTGCAAACAATATTTCCTAGCAAGGAAGTGTCGCATTTACATTCTTGTGAAGTGAAATCGAGGTATACATGACACTTCGCAATGAATATTATATCTTATCATGAAACATAGAAGAGAGATGCGATATCGCGTTCTAAGAAGCATTAGAACACTATTGCTACGATACGCAGACATCTGCAAACGCTATTTCCTAGCATGGAAGGGTCGCATTTACATTCTTTTGAAGTGAGTACGAGGTATACATAACACTCTATAATGAATATTATATCTTCTAATGAAACATAGCAGTGAGATGCGATATCGCGTTTTAAGAAGCAGTAGAAATCTATTGCTACAATACGTAGACATCTGCAAACGCTATTTCCTAGCATGGAAGTGTCGCATTTACATTCTTTTGAAGTGAATACGAGATATACATGACACTTCGCAATGAATATTATATCTTATCATGAAACATAGGAATGGGGTGCTATATCGCGTTTTGAGAAGCATTAGAACTCTATTGCTAATATACGTAGACATCTGCAAACTCTATTTCCTAGCATGGACATGACGCACTTACATTCTTTTGAAGTGAGTACGAGGTATACATAACACTCCATAACGAATATTATATTTTCTCACGAAACATAGCAGTGAGATGCGATATCGCGTACTAAGAAGCAGTAGAAGGCTATTGCCACGATACGTAGACATCTGCAAACGCTATTTCCTAGCATGGAAGTGTCGCATTTACATTCATTGGAAATGTTTGCGAAGTATACGTGACACATCGCACTGAATATTTCACTTTATCATGAAACATAGATATGTGATGCGATATTGCGTTTTAAGAAGCATTAGTACTCTACTCCTACGATACGTAGACATCTGCAAACGCTATTTCCAAGGAAGGAAGTGTCGCATTTACATTCATTGGAAGTGTATGCGAGGTATACAAAACACATCGCAATGAATATTATATCTCACCGTGAAAAATAGAAATGAGATGCGATATCCCGTTTGAAGAAGCATTAGAAATATACTGCTTCGATACGCAGACATCTGGAAACGCTACTTCCTAGCAAGGAAGTGTCGCAGTTACATTCTTTTGAAGTGAGTACGAGGTATGCATGACACTTCGCAATGAATATTATATCTTATCATGAAACATAACAATGAGATGCGATATCGCGTTTTAAGAAGCATCAGAACTCTATTGCTACGATACGTAGATGTCTTCAGACGCTATTTCCTAGCAAGAAAGTGCCGCATTTACATTCATTTGAATTGTAAGCGAGGTATGCATGACACATCGCAATGAATATTATATCCTATCATGAAACATAGAAATGCGATGCGATATGGCGATATAAGAAGCGCTAGAACTCTGTTGCTTCGATACGTAGACATCTGCGAACGCTACTTCCTAGCAAGGAAGTGTCGCGTTTACATTCTATTGATGTGAATACGAGGTATACATAACACTCCACAATGAATATTATATCTAATCATGAAACATAGAAATGAGATGCAATATGGCGATTTAAGAAGCATTAGAACTCTATTGCTTCGATACGTAGACATCTGCAAACGCTACTTCCTAGCAAGGAAGTGTCGCGCTTACATTCTTTTGATGTGAATACGAGGTATACATAGCACACCACAGTGAATATTAGATCTAATCATGAAACATAGAAATGAGATGCAATATGGCGATTTAAGAAGCATTAGAACTCTATTGCTTCGATACGTAGACATCTGCAAACGCTACTTCCTAGCAAGGAAGTGTCGCGTTTACATTCTTTTGATGTGAATACGAGGTATACATAACACACCACAATGAATATTAGATCTAATCATGAAACATAGAAATGAGATGCAATATGGCTATTTAAGAAGAATTAGAACTCTATTTCCTCGATACGTAGACATCTGTAAACGCTACTTCCTAGCAAGGAAGTATCGCATTTACACCCTTTTGAAGTGAATACGAGGAGTACATATCACTTCGCAATGAATATTATATCTTATCATGAAACATGGAAATGAGATGCGATATCGAATTTTAAGAAGCATTAGAACTCTATGTCTTCGACACGTAGACATCTGGAAACGCTATTTCCTAGGAAGGAAGTGTCGCATTTACATTCATTTGAAGTGTGTGCGAGGTATACATGACACTTGGCAATGAATATTATTTCTTATCATGAAACATAGAAATGTGATGCGACAACGCGTATTGAGAATCATTAGAACTGTAATGCTACGATACGCAGACGTCTGCAAGCGCTATTTCCTAGCCAGAAAGTACCGCATTTACATTCGTTTGAATTGTACGCGAGGTATACATGACACATCGCAATGAATATTATGTCCTATCATGGAACATAGAAATGCGATGCGATATGGCGATATAAGAAGCGCTAGAACTCTGTTGCTTCGATACGTAGACATCTGCAAACGCTACTTCCTAGCAAGGAAGTGTCGCGTTTACATTCTTTTGGTATGAATACGTGGTATACATAACACTCCACAATGAATATTATTTCTAATCATGAAACATAGAAATGAGATGCAATATGGCGATTTAAGAAGCATTAGAACTCTATTGCTTCGATACGTAGACATCTGCAAACGCTATTCCCAAGCAAGGATGTGTCGCATTTACATTCATTTGAAGTATAGACGAGATACACATAACACTCCACAATGAATATTATATCTTATCATGAAACATAGAAATGAGATGTAATATCTCGATTTAAGAAGCACGAGAACTCTACTGCCTCGATACGTAGACATCTGCAAACGCTATTTCCTAGCAAGGAAGTGTCGCATTTACATTCATTTGAAGTGAATACGAGGTATAAGTGTCACTTCGCAATGAATAATAGATCTTATCATGAAACATAGAATTGAGATGCGATGTCGTGTTTTAAGATGCTTTAGAACTCTATTGCTTCGATACGTAGACATTTGCAAACGCTATTACCTATCAAGGAAGTGTCGCATTTACATTCTTTAGATGTGAATACGAGGAATACATGACACATCGTAATGAGTGTTATATCTTGTTATGAAACACAGAAATAGAATGCGGTATCCCGTTGTAAGAAGTAATAGAACTCTTCTGCTTCGGTACCGAGACATCTGCAAACGCTATTTCCTAGCAAGGAAGTGTCGCATTTACATTCTTTTGAAGTGTATACGAGGTATACATGACACTTCGGAATGAATATTATATCTTATCACGAAACATAGAAATGAGATGCGATATCGCGATCTAAGAAGCATTAGAACGCTATTGCTACGCTACGTAGACATCTGAAAACGCTATTTCCTAGCAAGCAATAGTCGCATTTACATTCGTTTGGAGTGAATACTAGGCATACATGACACTTCGCAATGAATATTATATCTTATCATGAAGCATAGAAATGAGATGCGATATCGCGTTTTGAGAAGCATTAGAACTCCATTGCTACGATACGTAGACATCTGCAATCGCTATTTCCCAGCATGGAAGTGTCGCACTTACATTCTTTTGAAGTGAATACGAGGTATACATGACACTTCGCAATGAATATTATATCTTATCATGAAGCATAGAAATGAGATGCGATATCGCGTTTTGAGAAGCATTAGAACTCCATTGCTACGATACGTAGACATCTGCAATCGCTATTTCCCAGCATGGAAGTGCCGCACTTACATTCTTTTGAAGTGAATACGAGGTATACATGACACTTCGCAATGAATATTATATCTTATCATGAAACACAGAAGAGGGATGCGATATCGCGTTTTAAGAAGCATTAGAACTCTATGGCCACTATGCGGAGACATCGCCAAACGCTATTTCCTAGCATGGAAGTGTCGCACTTACATTCTTTTGAAGTGAAAACGAGGTATACGTGACATTTCGCAATGAATATTATATTTTCACACGAAACATATATATGGGATGCGATATCGCAATTTAAGTAGCATTGGAACCCTATTGCTGCGATCCGTAGACATCTGCAAACGCTATTTCCTAGCAAGCAATAGTCGCATTTACTTTCTTTTCAATTGAGTACGAGGTGTACATAACACTTCGCAATGAATATTATATCTTATCATGAAACATAGAAATGAGATCCGATATCGCGATTTAAGTAGCATTAGAACACTATTGCTACGATACGTAGACATCTGAATACGCTATTTCCTAGCAAGGAAATGTCGCATTTACATTCTTTTGAAGTGAATGCGAGGTGTGCATGACACCTCGCAATGAATATTATATCTTATCACAAAACATAGAAATGAGATACGATATCGCGATTTAAGTAGCATTAGAACTCAATTGCTACGATACGTAGACATCTGCTAACGCTATTTCCTAGCAAGGAATATTCGCATTTACACTCTTTTGAAGTGAATACGAGGTATACATGACACTTCGCAATGAATATTATATCTTATCATGAAACATAGAAGAGAGATGCGATATCGCGTTTTAAGAAGCATTAGAACTGGATTGCCCCGACGCTTAGACATCTGCAGACGCTATTTCCTAGCGTATCAGTGTCGCACTTACATTCTTTTGTAGTGAATACGAGGTGTACATGACACTTCGCAATGAATATTATATCTTATCACGAAACATAGAAATGAGATGCGATATCGCGATTTAAGTTATTAGAACTCTATTGCTACGATAAGTAGACATCTGAATAAGCTATTTCCAAGGAGGGAAGTGTTGCATTTACATTCGTTTGGAGAGAATACGAGGTATACATGACACTTGGCAATGAGTATTATATCTTATCACGAAACATAGAAATGAGATCCGATATCGCGATTTAAGTAGCATTAGAACACTATTGCTACGATACGTAGACATCTGAATACGCTATTTCCTAGCAAGGAAGTGTCGCATTTACATTCCTTTGAAGTGAATACGAGGTGTGCATGACACCTCGCAATGTATATTATATCTTATCACAAAACGCAGAAATGAGATGCGATATCGCGATTTAAGTAGCATTAGAACTCTATTGCTACGATACGTAGACATCTGCCAACGCTGTTTCCTAGCAAGGAATAGTCGCATTTACACTCTTTTGAAGTGAATACGAGGTATACATGGCACTTCGCAATGAATATTATATCTTATCATGAAACATATAAGAGAGATGCGATATCGCGTTTTAAGGAGCATTAGAACTGGATTGCCCCGACGCTTAAACATCTGCAGACGCTATTTCCTAGCATGGCAGTGTCGCACCTACATTCTTTTGTAGTGAATACGAGGTGTACATGACACTTCGCAATGAATATTATATCTTATCAAGACTCATAGAGGAAATATGCGATATCGCGTTTTAAGAAGCATTATAACTCTACTTTTACGATACGTAGACATCTGCAAACAATATTTCCTAACAAGGAAGCGTCGCATTTACAATCTTTTGAAGTGAATACGAGGTATACATAACACTCCACAATGAATATTATATCTTATCACGAAACATAGAAATGAAATGCGACTTCTCATTTTAAGAAGCATTAGAACTCTACTGCTACGATACGTAGACATCTGCAAACGCTATTTCCTAGCATGCAAGTGTCGCATCTACATTCTTTTGAAGTGAATACGAGGTATACATGACTCTTCGCAATGAATATTATATCTTATCATAAAACATAGAAGTGAGATGCGATATCGCGTTTTAAGAATCATTAGAACCCTATTGTTTCGATACGTAGTCATCTGGAAACGCTATTTCCTAGCAAGGAAGTGTCGCACTTACGTCCCTTTGAAGTAAATACGAGGTATACATGACACCTCGCAATGAATATTATATCTGATCATGAAACATAGAAGTGAGATGCGACATCGCGTTTTGAGAAGCAGTAGTACCCTATTGCTTCGATACGTAGACATCTGCAAACTCTACTTCCTAGCAGGGAAGTGTCGCATTTACATTCATTTGAAGTGAATACGAGGTACACATGACACTTCGCAATGAATATTATACGTTATCATGAAACATGGAAGTGAGATGCTATATCGCGCTTTAAGAAGCATTAGAACTCTATTGCTACGATACGTAGACATCTGCAAACGCTATTTCCTAGCATGGAAGTGTCTTATTTACATTCTTTTGAAGTGAATGCGAGTTATACATGACACTTCGCAATGAATATTATATCTTATCATGAAACATAGCAGTGAGATTCGGTATCGCGTTTTAAGAAGCATTAGAACCCTATTGCTACGATACGTAGACATCTGCAAACGCTATTTCCTAGCATGGAAGTGTCGCGTTTACATTCATTTGAAGTGAGTACGAGGTATACATGACACTTCGCAATGAATATTATATCTTATCATGATACATAGGAATGTGGTGCTATATTGCGTTTTGAGAAGCATTAGAAATCTATTGCTACGATACGTAGACATCTGCAAGCGCTATTTCCTAGCATGCAAGTGTCGCATCTACATTTTCTGAAGTGAATACGAGGTATACATGACAATTCGCAATGAATATTATATCTTATCATAAAACATAGAAGTGAGATGCGATATCGCGTTTTAAGAATCATTAGAACTCTACTGCTTCGACACGTAGTCATCTGGAAACGCTCTTTCCTAGCAAGGAAGTGTCGCACTTACATCCCTTTGAAGTGAATACGAGGTATACATGACACTTCGCAATGAATATTATACCTTATCATGAAACATGGTAGTGAGATGCTATATCGCGATTTAAGAAGCATCAGAACTCTATTGCTTCGGTACGTAGAAATCTGCAAACGCTATTTCCTAGCAAGGAAGTGTCGCATTTACATCCATTTGAAGTATAGACGAGATATACATAACACTGCACAATGAATATTATATCTTATCATGAAGCATAGAAATGAGATGCGATATGGCGATTTAAGAAGCATTAGAACTCTACTGCTTCGATACGTAGACATCTGCAAACGCTATTTCCTAGCAGGGAAGTGTCGCATTTACATTCTTTCGACGTGAATAAGAGGATTACATAACACTGCACTGTGAATATTATATCTTATCATGAAACATAGAAGTGAGATGCGATATCGCGTTCTAAGAAGCATTAGGACTCTACTGCTGCGATACGTAGGCATCTGCAAACGCAATTTCCTAGCAAGGAAATTTCGCACTTACATTCCACTGAAGTGAATACGAGGTATACATAACATTACACAGTGAATATTATATCTTATTACGAAACATAGAAATGAAATACGACATCTCGTTTTAAAAAGCATTAGTACTCTATTGCTGTGATACGTAGACATCTGCAATCGCTATTTCCTAGCAAGGAAGTGTCGCATTTACATACATTTTAAGTGTATGCGAGGTATACATGATCCATTGCAATGAATATTATACATTGTCATGAAACATAGAAATAAGATGCGATATCGCGATTTAAGAAGCATTAGAACTCTATCGCATCGGTACGTAGACATCTGCAAACGCTATTTCCTAGCAAGGAAGTGTCGCATTTTCATCCATTTGAAGTATAGACGAGATATACATAACACTGCACAATGAATATTATATCTTATCATGAAACATAGAAATGAGATGCGATATGGCGATTTAAGAAGCATTAGAACTCTACTGCTTCGATACGAAGACATCTGCAAACGCTATTTCCTAGCAAGGAAGTGTCGCATTTACATTCTTTTGACGTGAATAAGAGGTATACATAACACTGCACTGTGAATATTATATCTTATCATGAAACATAGAAATGAGATGCGATATCGCGATATATGAAGCATTAGATGTCTACTGCTTGGATACGTAGACATCTGTAAACGCTATTTCCTAGCAGGGAAGTGTCGCATTTACATTCCTTTGAAAGGAATACGAGGTATACATGACACTTCGCAATGGATATCATATCTTATCATGAAACATAGAATTGAGATGCGATATGACGATTTAAGAACCATTAGAACACTATTGCTTCGACACGTAGACATCTGCAAACAATATTACCAAGCAAGGAAGTGTCGCGTTTACATTCTTTTGAAACGAATACGAGGTTTACATAACATTCCACAATGAATATTATATCTTATCATGAAACATAGAAATGAGATGCGATATCGCGTTTTGAGAAGCATTAGAACCCTAATGACACGATACGTAGACATCTGCAAACGCTATTTCCTAGCAAGGAAGTTTCGCATTTACATCCATTTGAAGTATAGACGAGAAATACATAACACTGCACAATGAGTATTGTATCTTATCATGAAACATAGAAATGATATGCGATATGGCTATTTAAGAAGCACTAGAACTCTACTGCCTCGATACGTAGACATCTGCAAACGCCATTTACTAGCAAGGAAGTGTCGCATTTACATTCTTTTGAAGTGAATACGAGGTATACATAACATTACACAATGAATATTATATCTTATTACGAAACATAGAAATGAAATACGACATCTCGTTTTAAGAATCATTAGTACTCTATTGCTGTGATACGTAGACATCTGCAAACAATATATCCCAGCAAGGAAGTGTCGCATTTACATTCTTGTGAAGTGAAGTCGAGGTATACATGACACTTCGCAATGAATATTATATCTTATCATGAAACATAGAAGTGAGATGCGATATCGCGTTCTAAGAAGCATTAGAACCCTATTGCTACGATACGTAGACATCTGCAAACGCCATTTCCTAGCATGGACATGTCGCACTTACATTCCACTGAAGTGAATACGAGGTATACATAACATTACACAATGAATATTATATCTTATTACGAAACATAGAAATGAAATACGACATCTCGTTTTAAAAAGCATTAGTACTCTATTGCTGTGATACGTAGACACCTGCAAACAATATTTCCCAGCAAGGAAGTGTCGCATTTACATTCTTGTGAAGTGAAATCGAGGTATACATGACTCTTCGCAATGAATATTATATCTTATCATGGAACATAGAAGTGAGATGCGATATCGCGTTCTAAGAAGCATTAGAACCCTATTGCTACGATACGTAGACATCTGGAAACGCCATTTCGTAGCATGGACATGTCGCACTTACATTCCACTCAAGTGAATACGAGGTATACATAACATTACACAATGAATATTATATCTTATTACGAAACATAGAAATGAAATACGACATCTCGTTTTAAAAAGCATTAGTACTCTATTGGTGTGATACGTAGACATCTGCAATCGCTATTTCCTAGCAAGGAAGTGTTGCATTTACATACATTTTAAGTGTATGCGAGGTATACATGACCCATTGCAATGAATATTATATATTGTCATGAAACATAGAAATAAGATGCGATATCGCGATTTAAGAAGCATTAGAACTCTATCGCATCGGTACGTAGACATCTGCAAACGCTATTTCCTAGCAAGGAAGTGTCGCATTTTCATCCATTTGAAGTATAGACGAGATATACATAACACTGCACAATGAATATTATATCTTATCATGAAACATAGAAATGAGATGCGATATGGCGATTTAAGAAGCATTAGAACACTATTGCTTCGACACGTAGACATCTGCAAACACTATTTCCTAGCACGGAACTGTCGCATTCACATTCGTTTGAATTGTATGCGAGGTATACGTGAAACTTCGCAATGAATATTATATATTATCATGAAACATAGATATGAGATGCGATATCGCGAATTAGCAAGCTTTAGAAATCTATTGCATCGATACGTAGACATCTGCAAACGCTATTTCCTAGCAAGGAAGCGTCGCATTTATATTCTTTTGAAGTGAATACGAGGTATACATAACACTCCACAATGAATATTATATATTACCATGAAGCATAGTAATAAGTAGCGATATCGTGTTTTGAGAAGCATTAGAACTCTAATGCCACGATACGTAGACATCTGCAAACGCTACTTCCTAGCAAGGAAGTGTCGCATTTACATCCATTTGAAGTATAGACGAGATATACATAGCACTGCACAATGAATATTACATCTTATCATGAAACATTGAAATGAGATGCGATATGGCGATTTAAGAAGCACTAGAACTCTACTGCTTCGATACGTAGACATCTGCAAACGCCATTTACTCGCAAGAAAGTATCGCATTTACATTCTTTTGAAGTGAATACGCGGTATACAAAACACTCCACAATGAATATTATATCTTATCATGAAATATAGTAATGTGATGTAATATGGCGATTTAAGAAGCATTAGAACACTATTTCTTCGATACGTAGACATCTGCAAACGCTACTTCCTAGCAAGGAAGTGTCGCATTTACATTCTTTTGAAAGGAATACAAGGTATACATGACACTTCGCAATGAATATTATATCTTATCATGAAACATAGAAATGAGATGGGATATGGCGATTTATGAAGCATTTGATGTCTATTACTTCGATACGTAGACATCTGCAAACGCTATTTCCTAGCAAGAAATTGTAGCATTTACATCCATTTGAAGTATAGACGAGATATACATAACACTGCACAATGAATAGTATATACTATCATGAAACATAGAGATGAGATGCGATATCGCGATTTAAGAAGAATTAGAACACTATTGCTTCGATACGTAGACATCTGCAAACGCCATTTACTCGCAAGAAAGTATCGCATTTACATTCTTTTGAAGTGAATACGAGGTATACGAAACACTCCACAATGAATATTATATCTTATCATGAAATATAGTAATGTGATGTAATATGGCGTTTTAAGAAGCATTAGAACACTATTTCTTCGATACGTAGACATCTGCAAACGCTACTTCCTAGCAAGGAAGTGTCGCATTTACATTCTTTTGAAAGGAATACAAGGTATACATGACACTTCGCAATGAATATTATATCTTATCATGAAACATAGAAATGAGATGCGATATGACGATTTAAGAAGAATTAGAAATCTATTGCTTCGATACGTAGACATCTGCAAACGCTACTTCCTAGCAAGAAAGTGTCGCATTTACATTCTTTTGAAACGAATACGAGGTATACATAACATTCCACAATGAATATTATATCTTATCATGAAACATAGAAATGAGATGCGATATCGCGTTTTGAGAAGCATTAGAACCCTAATGACACGATACGTAGACATCTGCAAACGCTATTTCCTAGCAAGGAAGTTTCGCATTTACATCCATTTGAAGTATAGACGAGAAATACATAACACTGCACAATGAGTATTATATCTTATCATGAAACATAGAAATGATATGCGATATGGCTATTTAAGAAGCACTAGAACTCTACTGCCTCGATACGTAGACATCTGCAAACGCCATTTACTAGCAAGGAAGTGTCGCATTTACATTCTTTTGAAGTGAATACGACGTATACATAACACTCCACAATGAATATTATATATTACCATGAAGCATAGTAATGGGTAGCGGTATCGTGTTTTGAGAAGCATTAGAACTCTAATGCCACGATACGTAGACATCTGCAAACGCTATTTCCTAGCAAGGAAGTGTCGCATTTACATCCATTTGAAGTATAGACGAGATATACATAACACTACACAATGAATATTATATCTTATCATGAAGCATAGAAATGAGATGCGATATGGCGATTTAAGAAGCATTAGAACTCTAATGCCACGATACGTAGACATCTGCAAACGCTATTTCCCAGCAGCGAAGTGTCGCATTTACATTCTTTTAATGTGAATACGAGGTATACATAACACTCCACAATGAATATTATATCTTATCATGAAACATAGAGATGAGATGCGATATCGCGATTTAAGAAGAATTAGAACACTATTGCTTCGATACGTAGACATATGCAAACGCTACTTCCTAGCGAGGAAGTGTGGCATTTACATTCTTTTGAAAGGAATACGAGGTATACGTGACACTTCGCAATGAATATTATATCTTATCATGAAACATAGAAATGAGATGCGATATGACGATTTAAGAAGCATTAGAAATCTGTTGCTTCGATACGTAGACATCTGCAAACGCTACTTCCTAGCAAGAAAGTGTCGCATTTACATTCTTTTGAAACGAATACGAGGTATACATAACATTCCACAATGAATATTATATCTTATCATGAAACATAGAAATGATATGCGATATGGCTATTTAAGAAGCATTAGAAATCTATTGCTTCGATACGCAGATATCTGAAAACGCTATTTCCTAGCAAGGAAGTGTCGCATTTACATCCATTTGAAGTATAGACGAGATATACATAACACTGCACAATGAATATTATATCTTATCATGAAACATTGAAATGAGATGCGATATGGCGATTTAAGAAGCTCTAGAACTCTACTGCTTCGATACGTAGACATCTGCAAACGCTACTTCCTAGCAAGGAAGTGTCGCATTTACATCCATTTGAAGTATAGACGAGATATACATAACACTGCACAATGAATATTATATCTTATCATGAAGCATAGTAATGAGATGCGATATGGCGATTTAAGAAGCATTAGAACTCTAATGCCACGATACGTAGACATCTGCAAACGCTATTTCCCAGCAGGGAAGTGTCGCATTTACATTCTTTTAAAGTGAATACGAGGTATACATAACACTGCACAATGAATATTATATCTTATCATGAAACATAGAAATGTGATGTAATATGGCGATTTAAGAAGCATTAGAACATTATTGCTTCGATACGTAGATATCTGCAAACGCTACTTCATAACAAGGGAGTGTCGCATTTACATTCTGTTGAAAGGAATACGAAGTATACATGACACTTCACAATAAATATTATATCTTATCATGAAACATAGAAATGAGATGCGATATCGCGATTTAAGAAGCTTTAGGACACTATTGCTTCGATACGTAAATATCTGCAAACGCGATCTCCTAGCAAGGAAAAGTCGCATTTACATTCTTTTGAGGCGAATACGAGGTATACATAACACTGCACAATAAATATTATATCTAATCATGAAACATAGAAATGAGATGCAATAAGGCGATTTATGAAGCATTAGTTGTCTATTGCTTCGATACGTAGACATCTGCAAACTGTATTTCCTAGCAAGGAAGTGTCGCATTTACATTCATTTGAAGTGTATGCGAGGTATACATGACACTTCGCAGTGAATATTATATATTGTCATGATACATAGAAATGAGAAGCGATATGGCGATTTAAGAAGGATTAGATCCGTATTGCTTCGATGCGTAGACATCTGCAAACGCTACTTCCTAGCAAGGAAGTGTCGCATTTACATTCCTTTGAAAGGAATACGAGGTATACATGACACTTCGCAATGGATATTATATCTTATCATGAAACGTAGATATGAGATGCGATATGACGATTTAAGAAGCATTAGAAAACTATTGCTCCGATATGTAGACATCTGCAAACGCTATTTCCAAGCAAGGAAGTGTCGCATTTACATTCTTTTGAAGTGAATACGAGGTAGTCATAACACTGCGCAATGAATATTATATCTTATCATGAAACATAGAAATGAGATGCGATATCGCGATATAAGAAGCATTAGAATTCTATTGCTTCGATACGTGGATATCTGCAAACACTATTTCCTAGCAAGGAACTGTCGCATTCACATCCATCTGAAGTGTATGCGAGGTATACGTGACACTTCGCAATGAATATTATATATTATCATGAAACATATATATGAGATGCGATTTCGCGAATTAGCAAGCTTTAGAAATCTATTGCTTCGATACGGAGACATCTGCAAACGCTGTTTCCTAGCAAGGAAGTGTCGCATTTACATTCATTTGATGGGTATGCGAGGTATACATGTCACTTCGCAGTGAATATTATATATTGTCATGAAACTTAGAAATGAGAAGCGATATGGCGATTTAAGAAGTATTAGATCCCTATTGCTTCGATACGTAGACATCTGCAAACGCTACATCCTAGCAAGGAAGTGTCGCATTTACATTCTTTTGAAGTGAACACGAGGTATTCATAACACTGCACAATGAATATTATATCTTATCATGAAACATAGAAATGAGATTCGATTTCGCGATTTAAGAAGCATTAGAACACTATTGCTTCGATACGTAGACATCTGCAAACGCTACTTCCTACCAAGGAAGTGTCGCATTTACATTCACTTGAAGCGCATGCGAGGTATACATGACACATCGCAATTAATATTGTACCCTATCATGAAGCATATAAATGCGATTCCATATCGCGTTTTGAGAAGTGTCGCATTTACATACATTTTAAGTGTAAGCGAGGTATACATGACCCATCGCAATGAATATTATATATTGTCATGAAACATAGAAATGAGATGCGATATCGCGATTTAGGAAACATTAGAACACTATTGCTTCGATACGTAGGCATCTGCAAACGCTACTTCCTAGCAAGGACGAGTCGCATTTACATTCTTTTGCAACGACTCTTGCAAGATTCCACAAAGAATATTATATCTTATCATGAAACATAGAAATGAGATGCGATATCGCGAATTAGAAGGTTTTAGAAATCTATTGCTTCGATACGTAGACATCTGCAAACGCTATTTCCTAGCAAGGAAGTGTCGCATTTATATTCTTTTGAAGTGAATACGAGGTATACATAACACTCCACAATGAATATTATATATTACCATGAAGCATAGTAATGAGTAGCGATATCGTGTTTTGAGAAGCATTAGAACTCTAATGCCACGATACGTAGACATCTGAAAACGCTATTTCCTAGCAAGCAAGTGTCGCATTTACATCCATTTGAAGTATGGACGAGATATACATAACACTGCACAATGAATATTATATCTTATCATGAAAAATAGAATTGAGATGCGATATGGCGATTTATGAAGCATTAGATGTCTATTGCTTCGATACGTAGACATCTGCAAACGCTATTTCCTAGCAAGGAAGTGTCGCATTTACATTCTTTTGAAGTGTATCCGAGCTATACATGACACGTTTCAATGAATATTATATCTTATAAAGAGACATAGAAGTGGGATGCGATATCGCGTCTTAATAAGAATCAGAACTCTATTGCTACGATACTTAGACATCGACAAACGATATTTCCTAGCATGGAAGTTTTGCGTTTACAGTCATTTGAAGTGTATGCGAGCTACACATGACACTTCGCAATGAATAGTATATCTTATAATGAAACATAGAAGTGAGATGCGATATCGCGTTTTAAGAAGCATTAGAGCTCTACTGCTTTGATACGTAGACATCTGCAAACGCTACTTCCTAGCAAGGAAGTGTCGCAATTACATTCAGTTGATGTGTATGCGTGGTATACATGACACTTCGCAATGACTATTATATCTTATCATGAACTATGAAAATGGCATGCTATATCGCGTTCTAAGGAGCATTAGAACTCTATTGCTTCGATACGTAGACATCTGCAAACGCTATTTAATAGCAACTACGTGTCGCATTTACATTCATTTGAAGTGTATCCGAGGTATACATGACACTTCGCAATGTGTATTATATCTTACCATGTAACATGGAAATGGCTGGCTATATCGCGTTCTAAGGAGCATTAGAACTCTATTTCTTCGATACGTACACATCTGCAAACGCTACTTTCTAGCAAGGAAGTGTTGCATTTACATTTTTTTGAAGTGAATACGAGGTGTGCATGACACTTCGCAATGAATATTATACCTTTTCAAGAAACATAGACATGAGATGCGATATCGCGTCTTAAGAAGCATTAGAACTCTATTGCTACGATAATTAGACATCTGCAAACGCTATAACCTAGCAAGAATGTGTCGAATTTACATTCTTCTGAAGTGAGTACGAGGTATACATGACACGTCGCGACGAATATTATATTTCATTATGAAACATAGAAATGAGATTCGATATCCCATTTTAAGAAGCATGAGAACTATATTGCTTCGATACGTAGACATCTGCAATCGCTATTTCCTACCAAGGAAGTGTCGCATTTACAATCTTTTCAGGTGAATACCAGGTATACATAACCCTCCTAAATGTGTATTATATCTTATCATGAAACATACAAATGAGGTGCGATATCGTGTTTTGAGGAGCATTAGAACTCTATTGCTTCCATACGTAGACATCTGCAAACGCTACTTCCTAGCAAGCAAGTGTCGCATTTACTTTCTTTTGAAGTAAATACGAGGTATACACGACACTTCGCAATGCATGTTATACCCTATCATGAAACATAGAAATGCGATGCGATATCGCGTTTTGAGTAGCATTAGAACTCTAATGCTGCGATAAGTAGGCATCTGTAAACGCTATTTCCTAGCAAGGAAGTGTCGCATTTACATCCATTTGAAGTATAGACGAGATATACATAACACTGCACAATGAATATTATATCTTATCAAGAACATAGAAATGAGATGCGATATGGCGATTTAAGTAGCATTAGAACTCTAATGCCACGATACGTAGGCATCTGCAAACGCTATTTCCTAGCAAGGAAGTGTCGCATTTACATCCATTTGAAGTATAGACGAGATATACATAACACTGCACAATGAATATTACATCTTATCATGAAACATAGAAATGAGATGCGATATGGCGGTTTAAGAAGCATTAGAACACTACTGCTTCGATGCGTAGACATCGGCAAACGCTACTTCCCAGCAGGGAAGTGTCGCATTTACATTCTTTTAAAGTGAATACGAGGTCTACATAACACTCCACAATGAATATTATATCTCATCATGAAACATAGAAATGTGATGTAATATGGCGATTTAAGAAGCATTAGAACATTATTGCTTGGATACGTAGATATCTGCAAACGCTACTTCATAACAAGGGAGTGTCGCATTTACATTCTGTTGAAAGGAATACGAAGTATACATGACACTTCACAATGAATATTATATCTTATCATGAAACATAGAAATGAGATGCGATATCGCGATTTAAGAAGCTTTAGGACACTATTGCTTCGATACGTAAATATCTGCAAACGCTATCTCCTAGCAAGGAAGAGTCGCATTTACATTCTTTTGAGGCGAATACGAGGTATACATAACACTGCACAATAAATATTATATCTAATCATGAAACATAGAAATGAGATGCAATATGGCGATTTATGAAGCATTAGATGTCTATTGCTTCGATACGTAGACATCTGCAAACTGTATTTCCTAGCAAGGAAGTGTCGCATTTACATTCATTTGAAGTGTATGCGAGGTATACATGACACTTCGCAGTGAATATTATATATTGTCATGATACATAGAAATGAGAAGCGATATGGCGATTTAAGAAGGATTAGATCCGTATTGCTTCGATACGTAGACATCTGCAAACGCTACTTCCTAGCAAGGAAGTGTCGCATTTACATTCCTTTGAAAGGAATACGAGGTATACATGACACTTCGCAATGGATATTATATCTTATCATGAAACGTAGATATGAGATGCGATATGACGATTTAAGAAGCATTAGAAAACTATTGCTCCGATATGTAGACATCTGCAAACGCTATTTCCAAGCAAGGAAGTGTCGCATTTACATTCTTTTGAAGTGAATACGAGGTAGTCATAACACTGCGCAATGAATATTATATCTTATCATGAAACATAGAAATGAGATGCGATATCGCGATATAAGAAGCATTAGAATTCTATTGCTTCGATACGTGGATATCTGCAAACACTATTTCCTAGCAAGGAACTGTCGCATTCACATCCATCTGAAGTGTATGCGAGGTATACGTGACACTTCGCAATGAATATTATATATTATCATGAAACATATATATGAGATGCGATTTCGCGAATTAGCAAGCTTTAGAAATCTATTGCTTCGATACGGAGACATCTGCAAACACTGTTTCCTAGCAAGGAAGTGTCGCATTTACATTCATTTGATGGGTATGCGAGGTATACATGTCACTTCGCAGTGAATATTATATATTGTCATGAAACTTAGAAATGAGAAGCGATATGGCGATTTAAGAAGTATTAGATCCCTATTGCTTCGATACGTAGACATCTGCAAACGCTACATCCTAGCAAGGAAGTGTCGCATTTACATTCTTTTGAAGTGAACACGAGGTATTCATAACACTGCACAATGAATATTATATCTTATCATGAAACATAGAAATGAGATTCGATTTCGCGATTTAAGAAGCATTAGAACACTATTGCTTCGATACGTAGACATCTGCAAACGCTACTTCCTACCAAGGAAGTGTCGCATTTACATTCACTTGAAGCGCATGCGAGGTATACATGACACATCGCAATTAATATTGTACCCTATCATGAAGCATATAAATGCGATGCCATATCGCGTTTTGGGAAGCATTAGAAATCTATTGCTACGATACGTAGACATATGCAAACGCTATTTCCTAGCAAGGAAGTGTCACATTTACATTCTTTTGAAGTGAATACGAGGTATTCATAACACTACACAATGAATATTATATCTTATCATGAAACATTGAAATGAGATGCGATATAGCGATTTAAGAGGCATTAGAGCACTATTGCTTCGATACGTAGGCTTCTGCCCACGCTCTTTCCTAGCAAGGAAGTGTCGCATTTACATACATTTTAAGTGTAAGCGAGGTATACATGACCCATCGCAATGAATATTATATATTGTCATGAAACATAGAAATGAGATGCGATATCGCGATTTAGGAAACATTAGAACACTATTGCTTCGATACGTAGGCACCTGCGAACGCTACTTCCTAGCAAGGACGAGTCGCATTTACATTCTTTTGCAACGACTCTTGCAAGACTCCACAATGAATATTATATCTTATCATGAAACATAGAAATGAGATGCGATATCGCGAATTAGAAGGTTTTAGAAATCTATTGCTTCGATACGTAGACATCTGCAAACGCTATTTCCTAGCAAGGAAGTGTCGCATTTATATTCTTTTGAAGTGAATACGAGGTATACATAACACTCCACAATGAATATTATATATTACCATGAAGCATAGTAATGAGTAGCGATATCGTGTTTTGAGAAGCATTAGAACTCTAATGCCACGATACGTAGACATCTGAAAACGCTATTTCCTAGCAAGGAAGTGTCGCATTTACATCCATTTGAAGTATGGACGAGATATACATAACACTGCACAATGAATATTATATCTTATCATGAAAAATAGAATTGAGATGCGATATGGCGATTTATGAAGCATTAGATGTCTATTGCTTCGATACGTAGACATCTGCAAACGCTATTTCCTAGCAAGGAAGTGTCGCATTTACATTCTTTTGAAGTGTATCCGAGCTATACATGACACGTTTCAATGAATATTATATCTTATAAAGAAACATAGAAGTGGGATGCGATATCGCGTCTTAATAAGCATCAGAACTCTATTGCTACGATACTTAGACATCGACAAACGATATTTCCTAGCATGGAAGTTTTGCGTTTACAGTCATTTGAAGTGTATGCGAGCTACACATGACACTTCGCAATGAATAGTATATCTTATAATGAAACATAGAAGTGAGATGCGATATCGCGTTTTAAGAAGCATTAGAGCTCTACTGCTTTGATACGTAGACATCTGCAAACGCTACTTCCTAGCAAGGAAGTGTCGCAATTACATTCAGTTGATGTGTATGCGTGGTATACATGACACTTCACAATGACTATTATATCTTATCATGAACTATGAAAATGGCATGCTATATCGCGTTCTAAGGAGCATTAGAACTCTATTGCTTCGATACGTAGACATCTGCAAACGCTATTTAGTAGCAACTACGTGTCCCATTTACATTCATTTGAAGTGTATCCGAGGTATACATGACACTTCGCAATGTGTATTATATCTTACCATGTAACATGGAAATGGCTGGCTATATCGCGTTCTAAGGAGCATTAGAACTCTATTGCTTCGATACGTACACATCTGCAAACGCTACTTTCTAGCAAGGAAGTGTTGCATTTACATTTTTTTGAAGTGAATACGAGGTATACATGACACTTCGCAATGAATATTATACCTTTTCAAGAAACATAGACATGAGATGCGATATCGCGTCTTAAGAAGCATTAGAACTCTATTGCTACGATAATTAGACATCTGCAAACGCTATAACCTAGCAAGAATGTGTCGAATTTACATTCTTCTGAAGTGAGTACGAGGTATACATGACACGTCGCGACGAATATTATATTTCATTATGAAACATAGAAATGAGATTCGATATCCCATTTTAAGAAGCATGAGAACTATATTGCTTCGATACGTAGACATCTGCAATCGCTATTTCCTACCAAGGAAGTGTCGCATTTACAATCTTTTCAGGTGAATACCAGGTATACATAACCCTCCTCAATGTGTATTATATCTTATCATGAAACATACAAATGAGGTGCGATATCGTGTTTTGAGGAGCATTAGAACTCTATTGCTTCCATACGTAGACATCTGCAAACGCTACTTCCTAGCAAGCAAGTGTCGCATTTACTTATTTTGAAGTAAATACGAGGTATACACGACACTTCGCAATGTATGTTATACCCTATCATGAAACATAGAAATGCGATGCGATATCGCGTTTTGAGTAGCATTAGAACTCTAATGCTACGATAAGTAGGCATCTGTAAACGCTATTTCCTAGCAAGGAAGTGTCGCATTTACATTCTTTTCAAGTGAATACCAGGTATACGTAACACTCCACAATGAATATTATATGTTACTATAAAATTTTGAAATGTGATGCGATATCGCGTTTTAAGAAGCATCAGAAATTTAATGCTACGGTACGTAGGCATCTGGAAACGTAATTTCCTAGGTAGAAAGTGCCACAGTCACATTGTTTTGAAGTGAATACGTTCTATAGATGACACTTCGCTAAGAATATTGTATTCTATCATGAAACATAGAAATGTGTCGCGATATCGCGTTTTGAGAAGCATTAGAACGCTATTGCTACGATACGTAGACATCTGTAAACGCTATTTCCTAGCAAGGAAGAGTCGCATTATATTCATTTGAGGAGTATGCGAGGTATACAATACACTTGGCAATGAATATTATATCTTATCATGAAACATAGAAATGAGATGCGATATCGCGTTGTAGGCAGTATAAGAACTCCATTGCTATGATACGCAGACATCTGCAAACGCTATTTCCTAGCAAGGAAGTCTCGCATTTACATTCGTTTGAAGTGTATGCGAGGTATACTTGACGCTTCGCAATGAATATTATATCTTATCATGAAACATAGGAATGAGATGCGATATCGCGTTTTAAGAAAGATTTGAAATTTATAGCTTTGATACGTAGACATCTGCAAACGCTATTTCCAAGATAGGAAGTGTCGCATTTACATTCATTTGAAGTGTATGCAAGGTATACATGACACTTCGCAATGAATATTATATCTTATCATGAAACATAAAAATGAGATACGATATCGCGTTTTAAGAAGCATTAGAACTCAATTGCTTGGGTACGTAGAAATCTGCCAACGCTATTTCCTAGGAAGGAAGTGTCGCATTTGCATTCTTTTGAAGCGAGTACGATGTAGACATAACACTCCACAATGAATATTATATCTTATCAGGATAGATAGAAATGAGATTCGATATCGCGATTTAAGAAGCATTAGAACACTATTGCTTCGATACGTAGACATCTGCAAACGCTATTTCCTACCAAGGAAGTGTCGCATTTACATTCACTTGAAGCGCATGCGAGGTATACATGACACTTCGCAATTAATATTATATCTTAGCATGAGAATAGAAATGAGATGCGATATCGCGTTTTGAGAAGCGTTAGATCTCTGATGCTACGATACGTAGACATCTGCAAACGCTATTTCCTAGCAAGGAAGAGTCGCATTTACATTCATTTGAGGAGTATGCGAGGTATACAAGACACTTGGCAATGAATATTATATCTTATCATAAAACATAGAAAAGAGATTCGGTCCGGTATAAAGCGCGTATGACCGCGTCCGTCGATTCTGGCAAGACGCGGGCACCTTAAACAATCGCGAACGCGTGTAAGGAAGGATTTTATTTACCTTTCGCTGATTTCTCTCTTCTGCTTTCAGATGTGGCGATCGTCGAAGGTCGTTCTCGGGGGAGGAGTCGGCGTACGGCTGGCTGGAATCGGCGTTGTGACGGTGGAAGCTGCGATGAATGTCGCCGTCCGTCGATGAACGAAGAATTCTGGCGTTTTACCAACGTATTCCGCACGAGATAATGGATTAAATTCTTCCTCCCGGCGCGAAGAGTTCGTTTGTAAACACTCAAGTTGTTACGAACTTGGAAGAATTTGTATTAAAATAAAATTGAATTTAGAAATGGAGTTGGTATGAAATAGAACTTGATGTGGTAGAAAAATAATAAAGTATATTCTAAATCAAAGAGTACAAGAACAATTATTTCTAAGTATTAAGACTAGGTTAACTATGAATTAGGAATTAGAACAAAGACTTTAGAACTAGGAACCTCATCGAGGCTGCGCGACGGCCCTAAGGCGCGACTTGGAAGAGACTTGGAATTAGAAGTGCCCGAAGGCGAGATAGAACTGTACCGTACTGACGGTACCGACTGACTGTGTCTGACTGTCCGTCATGACTGTCTGTAATTGACTGTCTGTAATTGACTGTGTCTCCCAAGATGCGCCTGCGACCTCTTCGACTCTCGGAGCGCTTCGGTCGCGTGCGAACGTAGGTGGGAGTATGTGGACGCCGGAGTGGGGTCTCGGCGTTGCGTGGTGGGGCTAGCGGCGCGTGCCGCTGAGGCGGTCGCGATTTCGCGCGTCGCGGCTTACTTAATTAGCGCAACTTATGAATATAGAGGTACAAGTATGAAATTAGAAATTACGCCTTAAATGTAAAATGTGTGTTGTTTGTGTCGTTATAAAGTTGTGTCGTGTAAATTCTATGAGCTAGGAATACAGAGCTTAGAATGTAGGAGTATATATATAATGTTAATTAATAATCTTAGAAATAGTATTTTGGGCATGGCAGATCTGGGATGGTGAAATCGTAGAGTCCTTTGTACGGTGAGGGTTCCCGTCGTCGGATCTCGTAGAGGTTGATTCTCCTGGTACGTCCCTGGAGTGAGCGAGAGGGCGAGTTTCCCTGCAGGTAAGAGTGAGACGGTGGTTGACTCCTTGAGTGGGAGCGAGACAGCGCACATGGTCCTCGGTGCGAGTGGGACAGAGTGTGTTGCGAGAGAGGTGGCGAACACCTCTGCGGGTGCGAGTGAGACGGAGGGTAGGTCCCTTGGAGTGAGAGAGACGGCGAGCACCTCTGCGAGTGCGAGCGAGTCGATGGTCGTATCCCTTGGCCTGAGTGAGACGGCGAGTTGCGCCTAGGTGTTGCCTGTGGTGCAGGCGCGTGAGGGTGGTTGCTGTGGTGCGTTGAGAGGGTGGCAGGCGGCACGCCTGACGTCACACTTCAGACGATATCTTATCATGAAACATAGAAATGAGATGCGATATGGCGATTTAAGAAGCATTAGAAGTCTATTGGTTCGATACATACTTTTGAGAGGATTACGAGGTATACATGACACTTCGCATTGAATATTATATCTTATCATGAAACATAGAAATGAGATGTAATATGGCGATTTAAGAAGCACTAGAACCCTACTGCTTCGATACGTAGACATCTGCAAACGCTATTTCCTAGCAAGGAAGTGTCGCGTTTACATTCTTTTGAAGTGAATACAAGGTATACATAACACTTCACAAAGAATTTTGTATATTATCATGAAACATAGTAATGAGTAGAGATATCGCGGTTTGAGAAGCATTAGAACTCTAATTCCACGATACGTAGACATCTGCAAACGCTATTTTCTAGCAAGGAAGTGTCGCATTTACATTCGTTTGAAGTGTATGCGAGGTATACCTAACACTACGCAATGAATATTATATACTATCATGAAACATAGAAATGGGAAACGCTGTCGCGTTTTGAGAAGCATTAGAGCACTAATGCTACGATACGTGGACATCTGCAAACGCTATTTCCTAGCAAGGAAGTGTCGCATTTACATTCATTTGAAGTGTATGCGAGGTATATATGACACTACGCAAGGAATATTATGTACTATCATGAAACATAGACATGAGAAACGCTGTCGCGTTCTGAGAAGCATTAGAGCACTAATGCTACGATACGTAGTCATCTGCAAACGCTATTTCCTTGCAAGGAAGTGTCGAATTTACATTCTTTTGAAGTGAATACGAGGTATACATAACACTTCACAATGAATATTATATCTTACCATGAAACATAGAAATGAGATGTAATATGGCGAATTAAGGAGCACTAGAACTCTATTGCTTCGATACGTAGACATCTACAAACGCTATTTCCAAGCAAGGAAGTGTCGCATTTACATTCTTTTGAAGTGAGTACGAGGTAAACGTAACACTTCACAAAGAATTTTATATATTATCATGAAACATAGAAATGAGAAGCGATATCGTGTTTTGAGAATCATTAGAACTCTAGTGCCACGATACGTAGACATCTGCAAACGCTATTTCCTAGCAAGGAAGTGTCGCATTTACATTCTTTTGAAGTGAATACGAGGTATACATAACACTCCACAATGAATATTATATCTTACCATGAAACATAGAAATGAGATGTAATATGGCGAGTTAAGAAGCATTAGAACTCTATTGCTTCGATACGTAGACATGTGCAAACGCTACTTCCAAGCAAGGAAGTGTCGCATTTACATTCTTTTGACTGGAAAACGAGGTATATATGACACTTCGCAATGAATACTATATCTTATCATGAAACATAGAAATGAGATGTAATATGGCGATTTAAGAAGCATTAGAACACTATTGCGTCGATACATAGACATCTGCAAACGCTATTTCCAAGCAAGGAAGTGTCGCATTTACATTCTTTTGAAGTGAATACGATGTATGCATAACACTCCATAATGAATATTATATCTTACCATGAAACATAGAAATGAGATGTAATATGGCGAATTAAGAAGCATTAGAACTCTATTGCTTCGATACGTAGACATCTGCAAACGCTACTTCCAAGCAAGGAAGTGTCGCATTTACATTCTTTTGAAAGGAATACGGGGTATACATGACACTTCGCAATGAATATTATATCTTATCATGAAACATAGAAATGAGATGTAATATGGCGATTTAAGAAGCATTAGAACACTATTGCGTCGATACGTAGACATTTGCAAACGCTATTTCCAAGCAAGGAAGTGTCGCATTTACATTCTTTTGAAGTGAATAGGAGTTATACATGACACTTCGCAATTAATATTATACCTTATCATGAAACATAGAAATGAGATGCGGTATCCCGTTTTAAGAAGTAATAGAACTCTATTGCTTCGGTACGTAGACATCTGCAAACGCTATTTCCTAGCAAGCAATAGTCGCATTTACATTCTTTTGAAGTGAATACGAGGTATACATGACACTTCGCAATGAATACTATATCTTATCACGAAACATAGAAATGAGATGCGATATCGCGAATTAAGTAGCATTAGAACTCTATTGCTACGATACGTAGACATCTGCAATCGCTATTTCCCAGCATGGAAGTGTCGCACTTACATTCATTTGAAGTGAATACGAGGTATACATGACACTTCGCAATGAATATTATATCTTATCATGAAGCATAGAAATGAGATGCGATATCGCGTTTTGAGAAGCATTAGAACTCTATTGCTACGATACGTAGACATCTGCAAACCCTATTTCCTAGCATGCAAGTGTCGCATTTACATTCTTTTGAAGTGAGTACGAGGTATACATGACACTTCGCAATGAATATTATATCTTATCATGAAACATAGGAGAGAGATGCGATATCGCGTTTTAAGAAGCTTTAGAACTCTATGGCCTCGATGCGGAGACATCTGCAAACGCTATTTCCTAGCAAGGAAGATTCGCATTTACATTCTTTTGAAGTGAATACGAGGTATACATGACACTTCGTAATGAACATTATATCTAATCATGTAACATATTAGTGCGATGCGATATCGCGTCTTAAAAAGCATTAGAATCCTATTGCATCGATGGGGAGATATCTGCAAACGCTATTTCCTAGCATGGAAGTGTCGCATTTGCATTCTTTTCAAGTGAATTCGAGGTATACATGACACTTCGGAATGAATATTATATCTTATCTCGAAACATACAAATGAGATGCGATATTGCGATTTAAGTAGCATTAGAAATCTATTGCTACGATACGTAGACATCTGCAAACGCTATTTCCTAGCAAGCAGTAGTCGCATTTACCTTCTTTTGAAGTGAATACGAGGTATACATGACACTTCGCAATGAATATTATATCTTATCATAAAACACGGTAGAGTGATGCGGTATCCCGTTTTAAGAAGTAATAGAACTCTATTGCTTCGGTACGGAGACATCTGCAAACGCTATTTCCTAGCAAGGAAGTGTCGCATTTACATTCCTTTGAAGTGTATGCGAGGTATACATGACACTTCGCAATGAATATTATATCTCATCATGAAACATGGAAATGAGATGCGACATCGCGTTTTGAGAAGCAGTAGAACCCTATAGCTACGATACGTAGACATCTGCAAACAATATTTCCTAGCAAGGAAGTGTCGCATTTACAATCTTTTGAAGTGAATACGAGGTGTACATAACACTCCACAATAAATATTATATCTTATCACGAAACATAGAAATGAAATGCGACATCTCGTTTTAAGGAGCATTAGAACTCTATTGCTTCGATACGTAGACATGTGCAAACGCTACTTCCAAGCAAGGAAGTGTCGCATTTACATTCTTTTGAAAGGAATACGAGGTATACATGACACTTCGCAATGAATATTATATCTTATCATGAAACATAGAAATGAGATGTAATATGGCGATTTAAGAAGCATTAGAACACTATTGCGTCGATACATAGACATCTGCAAACGCTATTTCCAAGCAAGGAAGTGTCGCATTTACATTCTTTTGAAGTGAATACGAGGTATACATAACACTCCATAATGAATATTATATCTTACCATGAAACATAGAAATGAGATGTAATATGGCGAATTAAGAAGCATTAGAACTCTATTGCTTCGATACGTAGACATCTGCAAACGCTACTTCCAAGCAAGGAAGTGTCGCATTTACATTCTTTTGAAAGGAATACGAGGTATACATGACACTTCGCAATGAATATTATATCTTATCATGAAACATAGAAATGAGATGTAATATGGCGATTTAAGAAGCATTAGTACACTATTGCGTCGATACGTAGATATCTGCAAACGCTACTTCCAAGCAAGGAAGTGTCGCATTTACATTCTTTTGAAAGGAATACGAGGTATACATGACACTTCGCAATGAATATTATATCTTATCATGAAACGTAGAAATGAGATGTAATATGGCGATTTAAGAAGCATTAGAACACTATTGCGTCGATACATAGACATCTGCAAACGCTATTTCCAAGCAAGGAAGTGTCGCATTTACATTCTTTTGAAGTGAATACGAGGTATACATAACACTCCATAATGAATATTATATCTTGCCATGAAACATAGAAATGAGATGTAATATGGCGAATTAAGAAGCATTAGAACTCTATTGCTTCGATACGTAGACATCTGCAAACGCTATTTCCTAGGATGGAAGGGTCGCATTTACATTCTTTTGAAAGGAATACGAGGTATACATGACACTTCGCAATGAATATTATATCTTATCGTGAAACATAGAAATGAGATGTAATATGGCGATTTAAGAAGCATTAGTACACTATTGCGTCGATACGTAGAAATCTGCAAACGCTACTTCCAAAGCAGGGAAGTGTCGCATTTACATTCTTTTGAAAGGAATACTGGGTATACATGACACTTCGCAATGAATATTATATCTTATCATGAAACATAGAAATGAGATGTAATATGGCGATTTAAGAAGCATTAGAACACTATTGCTTCGGTACGGAGACATCTGCAAACGCTATTTCCTAGCAAGGAAGTGTCGCATTTACATTCTTTTGAAGTGTATACGAGGTATACATGACACTTCGGAATGGATATTATATCTTGTCATGTAACATAGAAGTGAGGTGCGATATCGCGTTTTAAGAAGCACTAGAACCCTATTGCCTCGATGCGGAGATATCTGCAAACGCTATTTCCTAGGATGGAAGTGTCACATTTACATTCTTTTGAAGTGAATTCGAGGTATACATGACACTTCGGAATGAATATTATAACTTATCACGAATCATAGAAATGAGATGCGATATCGCGATCTAAGAAGCATTAGAATTCTATTGCTACGATACGTAGACATCTGCAAACGCTATTTCCTAGCATGCAAGTGTCGCATTTACATTCTTTTGAAGTGAATACGAGGTATACATGACACTTCGTAATGAACATTATATCTAATCATGTAACATATAAGTGAGATGCGATATCGCGTCTTAAAAAGCATTAGAAATCTACGGTCTCGATGCGGAGACATCTGCAAACGCTATTTCCTAGCGAGCAGTAGTCGCATTTACGTTCTTTTGAAGTGAATACGAGGTATACATGACACTTCGCTATGAATATTATATCTTATCACGAAACATAGAAATGAGATGCGATATCGCGATTTAAGTAGCCTTAAAACTCTATTGCTACGATACATAGACATCTGAATAAGCTATTTCCTAGGAGGGAAGTGTTGCATTTACATTCGTTTGGAGAGAATACAAGGTATACATGACACTTCGCAATGAATATTATATCTTATCATGAAACATAGAAGCGAGATGCGATATCGCGTTTTAAGAAGCTTTAGAAATCTATGGCCTCGATGCGGAGACATCTGCAATCGCTATTTCCTAGCATGGAAGTGTCGCACTTACATTCTTTTGATGTGAATACGAGGTATACATGACACTTCGGATTGAATATTATATCTTATCTCGAAACATGTAAATGAGGTGTCATATCGTGATTTAAGTAGCATTAGAACGCTATTGCTACGATACGTAGACATCTGCAAACGCTATTTCCTAGCATGCAAGTGTCGCATTTACATTCTTTTGAAGTGAATACGAGGTATACATGACACTTCGCAATGAATATTATATCTTATCATGAAGCATAGAAATGAGATGCGATATCGCGTTTTGAGAAGCATTAGAACTCTATTGCTACGATACGTAGACATCTGCAAACGCTATTTCCTAGCATGCAAGTGTCGCATTTACATTCTTTTGAAGTGAATACGAGGTATACATGACACTTCGCAATGAATATTATATCTTATCATGAAACATAGAAGAGAGATGCGATATCGCGTTTTAAGAAGCTTTAGAACTCTATGGCCTCGATGCGGAGACATCTGCAAACGCTATTTCCTAGCAAGGAAGATTCGCATTTACATTCTTTTGAAGTGAATACGAGGTATACATGACACTTCGTAATGAACATTATATCTAATCATGTAACATATAAGTGCGATGCGATATCGCGTCTTAAAAAGCATTAGAATCCTATTGCATCGATGGGGAGATATCTGCAAACGCTATTTCCTAGCAAGGAAGTGTCGCATTTACATTCCTTTGAAGTGTATGCGAGGTATACATGACACTTCGGAATGGATATTATATCTTATCATGTAACATAGAAGTGAGATGCGATATCGCGTTTTAAGAAGCATTAGATCCCTAGTGCCTCGATGCGGAGATATCTGCATACGCTATTTCCTAGGATGGAAGTGTCACATTTACATTCTTTTGAAGTGAATTCGAGGTATACATGACACTTCGGAATGAATATTATAACTTATCACGAAACATAGAAATGAGATGCGATATCGCGATCTAAGAAGCACAAGAACGCTATTGCTACGCTACGTAGACATCTGAAAACGCTATTTCCTAGCATGGAAGTGTCGCATTTACATTCTTTTGAAGTGAATACGAGGTATACATAACACTCTACAATGAATATTATATGTTATCACGAAACATAGAAGTGAGATGCGATATCACGATTTACGAAGCGCTAGAACTATATTGCTACGATGCGTAGACATCTGGAAATGTTATTTCCTAGCAAGGAAGTGTCGCATTTACATTCTTTTGAAGTGAATACGAGGTATACATAACACTCCACAATGAATATTATATCTTATCACGAAACATAGAAATGAAATGCGGCATCTCGTTTTAAGAAGCATTAGAACTCTATTGCTACGATACGTTGACATCTGCAAACGCTATTTCCTAGCATGGAATTGTCGCATTTACATTCTTTTGAAAGGAATACGAGGTATATATGACACTTCGCAATGAATATTATATCTTATCATGAAACATAGAAATGTGGTGCAATATGGCGATATAAGAAGGACTAGAACTCTATTGCTTCGATACGTAGACATCTGCAAACGCTATTTCCAAGCAAGGAAGTGTCGCATTTGAATTCTTTTGAAGTGAGTACGAGGTATACGTAACACTTCACAAAGAATTTTATATATTATCATGAAACATAGAAATGAGAAGCGATATCGTGTTTTGAGAAGCATTAGAACTCTAGTGCCACGATACGTAGACATCTGCAAACGCTATTTCCTAGCAAGGAAGTGTCGCATTTACATTCTTTTGAAGTGAATACGAGGTATACATAACACTCCACAATGAATATTATATCTTACCGTGAAACATAGAAATGAGATGTAATATGGCGAGTTAAGAAGCATTAGAACTCTATTGCTTCGATACGTAGACATGTGCAAACGCTATTTCCAAGCAAGGAAGTGTCGCATTTACATTCTTTTGAAAGGAATACGAGGTATACATGACACTTCGCAATGAATATTATATCTTATCATGAAACATAGAAATGAGATGTAATATGGCGATTTAAGAAGCATTAGAACACTATTGCGTCGATACATAGACATCTGCAAACGCTATTTCCAAGCAAGGAAGTGTCGCATTTACATTCTTTTGAAGTGAATACGAGGTATACATAACACTCCATAATGAATATTATATCTTACCATGAAACATAGAAATGAGATGTAATATGGCGAATTAAGAAGCATTAGAACTCTGTTGCTACGATACGTAGACATCTGCAAACGCTATTTCCTAGCATGCAAGTGTCGCATTTACATTCTTTTGAAGTGAATACGAGGTATACATGACACTTCGCAATGAATATTATTTCTTATCATGAAACATAGAAATGAGTTGCGATATCGCGTTATAAGAGTCATTAGAACCCTATTGTTTCCACACGTAGTCATCTGGAAACGCTATTTCCTAGCAAGGAAGTGCCGCACTTACATCCCTTTGAAGTGAATACGAGGTATACATGACACTTCGCAATGAATATAATACCTTATCATGAAACATAGAAGTGAGATGCGATATCGCATTCTAAGAAGCATTAGAACACTATTGCTACGATACGTAGACATCTGCAAACGCTATTTCCTAGCATGGAAGTGTCGCATTTACATTCTTTTGAAGTGAATACGAGGTATACATAACACTCTACAGTGAATATTATATCTTATCACGAAACATAGAAGTGAGATGCGATATCGCGATTTACGAAGCGCTAGAACTATATTACTACGATGCGTAGACATCTGGAAATGTTATTTCCTAGCAAGGAAGTGTCGCATTTACATTCTTTTGAAGCGAATACGAGGTATACATGACACTTCGCAATGAATATTATATCTTATCATGAAACATAGAAGCGAGATGCGATATCGCGTTTTAAGAAGCTTTAGAAATCTATGGCCTCGATGCGGAGACATCTGCAATCGCTATTTCCTAGCATGGAAGTGTCGCACTTACATTCTTTTGATGTGAATACGAGGTATACATGACACTTCGGATTGAATATTATATCTTATCTCGAAACATGTAAATGAGGTGTCATATCGTGATTTAAGTAGCATTAGAACGCTATTGCTACGATACGTAGACATCTGCAAACGCTATTTCCTAGCATGCAAGTGTCGCATTTACATTCTTTTGAAGTGAATACGAGGTATACATGACACTTCGCAATGAATATTATATCTTATCATGAAGCATAGAAATGAGATGCGGTATCGCGTTTTGAGAAGCATTAGAACTCTATTGCTACGATACGTAGACATCTGCAAACGCTATTTCCTAGCATGCAAGTGTCGCATTTACATTCTTTTGAAGTGAATACGAGGTATACATGACACTTCGCAATGAATACTATATCTTATCATGAAACATAGAAGAGAGATGCGATATCGCGTTTTAAGAAGCTTTAGAACTCTATGGCCTCGATGCGGAGACATCTGCAAACGCTATTTCCTAGCAAGGAAGATTCGCATTTACATTCTTTTGAAGTGAATACGAGGTATACATGACACTTCGTAATGAACATTATATCTAATCATGTAACATATAAGTGCGATGCGATATCGCGTCTTAAAAAGCATTAGAATCCTATTGCATCGATGGGGAGATATCTGCAAACGCTATTTCCTAGCAAGGAAGTGTCGCATTTACATTCCTTTGAAGTGTATGCGAGGTATACATGACACTTCGGAATGGATATTATATCTTATCATGTAACATAGAAGTGAGATGCGATATCGCGTTTTAAGAAGCATTAGATCCCTATTGCCTCGATGCGGAGATATCTGCATACGCTATTTCCTAGGATGGAAGTGTCACATTTACATTCTTTTAAAGTGAATTCGAGGTATACATGACACTTCGGAATGAATATTATAACTTATCACGAAACATAGAAATGAGATGCGATATCGCGATCTAAGAAGCACAAGAACGCTATTGCTACGCTACGTAGACATCTGAAAACGCTATTTCCTAGCATGGAAGTGTCGCATTTACATTCTTTTGAAGTGAATACGAGGTATACATAACACTCTACAATGAATATTATATGTTATCACGAAACATAGAAGTGAGATGCGATATCACGATTTACGAAGCGCTAGAACTATATTGCTACGATGCGTAGACATCTGGAAATGTTATTTCCTAGCAAGGAAGTGTCGCATTTACATTCTTTTGAAGTGAATACGAGGTATACATAACACTCCACAATGAATATTATATCTTATCGCGAAACATAGAAATGAAATGCGGCATCTCGTTTTAAGAAGCATTAGAACTCTATTGCTACGATACGCTGACATCTGCAAACGCTATTTCCTAGCATGGAATTGTCGCATTTACATTCTTTTGAAAGGAATACGAGGTATATATGACACTTCGCAATGAATATTATATCTTATCATGAAACATAGAAATGTGGTGCAATATGGCGATTTAAGAAGGACTAGAACTCTATTGCTTCGATACGTAGACATCTGCAAACGCTATTTCCAAGCAAGGAAGTGTCGCATTTACATTCTTTTGAAGTGAGTACGAGGTATACGTAACACTTCACAAAGAATTTTATATATTATCATGAAACATAGAAATGAGAAGCGATATCGTGTTTTGAGAAGCATTAGAACTCTAGTGCCACGATACGTAGACATCTGCAAACGCTATTTCCTAGCAAGGAAGTGTCGCATTTACATTCTTTTGAAGTGAATACGAGGTATACATAACACTCCACAATGAATATTATATCTTACCGTGAAACATAGAAATGAGATGTAATATGGCGAGTTAAGAAGCATTAGAACTCTATTGCTTCGATACGTAGACATGTGCAAACGCTACTTCCAAGCAAGGAAGTGTCGCATTTACATTCTTTTGAAAGGAATACGAGGTATACATGACACTTCGCAATGAATATTATATCTTATCATGAAACATAGAAATGAGATGTAATATGGCGATTTAAGAAGCATTAGAACACTATTGCGTCGATACATAGACATCTGCAAACGCTATTTCCAGGCAAGGAAGTGTCGCATTTACATTCTTTTGAAGTGAATACGAGGTATACATAACACTCCATAATGAATATTATATCTTACCATGAAACATAGAAATGAGATGTAATATGGCGAATTAAGAAGCATTAGAACTCTATTGCTTCGATACGTAGACATCTGCAAACGCTACTTCCAAGCAAGGAAGTGTCGCATTTACATTCTTTTGAAAGGGATACGAGGTATACATGACACTTCGTAATGAACATTATATCTAATCATGTAACATATAAGTGAGATGCGATATCGCGTTTTAAGAAGCTTTAGAACTCTATGGCCTCGATGCGGAGACATCTGCAATCGCTATTTCCTAGCATGGAAGTGTCGCACTTACATTCTTTTGATGTGAATACGAAGTATACATGACACTTCGGATTGAATATTATATCTTATCTCGAAACATGTAAATGAGGTGTCATATCGTGATTTAAGTAGCATTAGAACGCTATTGCTACGATACGTAGACATCTGCAATCGCTATTTCCTAGCAAGCAATAGTCGCATTTACATTCCTTTGAAATGAATACAAGGTATATATGACCATTCGCAATGAATATTATGTCTTATCATGAAACATAGAAGTGAGATGCGATATCGCGTTTTAAGAAGCATTAGAACTCTGTTGCTACGATACGTAGACATCTGCAAACGCCATTTCCTAGCATGCAAGTGTCGCATTTACATTCTTTTGAAGTGAATACGAGGTATACATGACACTTCGCAATGAATATTATATCTTATCATGAAGCATAGAAATGAGATGCGATATCGCGTTTTGAGAAGCATTAGAACTCTATTGCTACGATACGTAGACATCTGCAAACGCTATTTCCTAGCATGCAAGTGTCGCATTTACATTCTTTTGAAGTGAATACGAGGTATACATGACACTTCGCAATGAATATTATATCTTATCATGAAACATAGAAGAGAGATGCGATATCGCGTTTTAAGAAGCTTTAGAACTCTATGGCCTCGATGCGGAGACATCTGCAAACGCTATTTCCTAGCAAGGAAGATTCGCATTTACATTCTTTTGAAGTGAATACGAGGTATACATGACACTTCGTAATGAACATTATATCTAATCATGTAACATATAAGTGCGATGCGATATCGCGTCTTAAAAAGCATTAGAATCCTATTGCATCGATGGGGAGATATCTGCAAACGCTATTTCCTAGCAAGGAAGTGTCGCATTTACATTCCTTTGAAGTGTATGCGAGGTATACATGACACTTCGGAATGGATATTATATCTTATCATGTAACATAGAAGTGAGATGCGATATCGCGTTTTAAGAAGCATTAGATCCCTAGTGCCTCGATGCGGAGATATCTGCATACGCTATTTCCTAGGATGGAAGTGTCACATTTACATTCTTTTGAAGTGAATTCGAGGTATACATGACACTTCGGAATGAATATTATAACTTATCACGAAACATAGAAATGAGATGCGATATCGCGATCTAAGAAGCACAAGAACGCTATTGCTACGCTACGTAGACATCTGAAAACGCTATTTCCTAGCATGGAAGTGTCGCATTTACATTCTTTTGAAGTGAATACGAGGTATACATAACACTCTACAATGAATATTATATGTTATCACGAAACATAGAAGTGAGATGCGATATCACGATTTACGAAGCGCTAGAACTATATTGCTACGATGCGTAGACATCTGGAAATGTTATTTCCTAGCAAGGAAGTGTCGCATTTACATTCTTTTGAAGTGAATACGAGGTATACATAACACTCCACAATGAATATTATATCTTATCACGAAACATAGAAATGAAATGCGGCATCTCGTTTTAAGAAGCATTAGAACTCTATTGCTACGATACGTTGACATCTGCAAACGCTATTTCCTAGCATGGAATTGTCGCATTTACATTCTTTTGAAAGGAATACGAGGTATATATGACACTTCGCAATGAATATTATATCTTATCATGAAACATAGAAATGTGGTGCAATATGGCGATATAAGAAGGACTAGAACTCTATTGCTTCGATACGTAGACATCTGCAAACGCTATTTCCAAGCAAGGAAGTGTCGCATTTGAATTCTTTTGAAGTGAGTACGAGGTATACGTAACACTTCACAAAGAATTTTATATATTATCATGAAACATAGAAATGAGAAGCGATATCGTGTTTTGAGAAGCATTAGAACTCTAGTGCCACGATACGTAGACATCTGCAAACGCTATTTCCTAGCAAGGAAGTGTCGCATTTACATTCTTTTGAAGTGAATACGAGGTATACATAACACTCCACAATGAATATTATATCTTACCGTGAAACATAGAAATGAGATGTAATATGGCGAGTTAAGAAGCATTAGAACTCTATTGCTTCGATACGTAGACATGTGCAAACGCTATTTCCAAGCAAGGAAGTGTCGCATTTACATTCTTTTGAAAGGAATACGAGGTATACATGACACTTCGCAATGAATATTATATCTTATCATGAAACATAGAAATGAGATGTAATATGGCGATTTAAGAAGCATTAGAACACTATTGCGTCGATACATAGACATCTGCAAACGCTATTTCCAAGCAAGGAAGTGTCGCATTTACATTCTTTTGAAGTGAATACGAGGTATACATAACACTCCATAATGAATATTATATCTTACCATGAAACATAGAAATGAGATGTAATATGGCGAATTAAGAAGCATTAGAACTCTGTTGCTACGATACGTAGACATCTGCAAACGCTATTTCCTAGCATGCAAGTGTCGCATTTACATTCTTTTGAAGTGAATACGAGGTATACATGACACTTCGCAATGAATATTATTTCTTATCATGAAACATAGAAATGAGTTGCGATATCGCGTTATAAGAGTCATTAGAACCCTATTGTTTCCACACGTAGTCATCTGGAAACGCTATTTCCTAGCAAGGAAGTGCCGCACTTACATCCCTTTGAAGTGAATACGAGGTATACATGACACTTCGCAATGAATATAATACCTTATCATGAAACATAGAAGTGAGATGCGATATCGCATTCTAAGAAGCATTAGAACACTATTGCTACGATACGTAGACATCTGCAAACGCTATTTCCTAGCATGGAAGTGTCGCATTTACATTCTTTTGAAGTGAATACGAGGTATACATAACACTCTACAGTGAATATTATATCTTATCACGAAACATAGAAGTGAGATGCGATATCGCGATTTACGAAGCGCTAGAACTATATTACTACGATGCGTAGACATCTGGAAATGTTATTTCCTAGCAAGGAAGTGTCGCATTTACATTCTTTTGAAGCGAATACGAGGTATACATGACACTTCGCAATGAATATTATATCTTATCATGAAACATAGAAGCGAGATGCGATATCGCGTTTTAAGAAGCTTTAGAAATCTATGGCCTCGATGCGGAGACATCTGCAATCGCTATTTCCTAGCATGGAAGTGTCGCACTTACATTCTTTTGATGTGAATACGAGGTATACATGACACTTCGGATTGAATATTATATCTTATCTCGAAACATGTAAATGAGGTGTCATATCGTGATTTAAGTAGCATTAGAACGCTATTGCTACGATACGTAGACATCTGCAAACGCTATTTCCTAGCATGCAAGTGTCGCATTTACATTCTTTTGAAGTGAATACGAGGTATACATGACACTTCGCAATGAATATTATATCTTATCATGAAGCATAGAAATGAGATGCGATATCGCGTTTTGAGAAGCATTAGAACTCTATTGCTACGATACGTAGACATCTGCAAACGCTATTTCCTAGCATGCAAGTGTCGCATTTACATTCTTTTGAAGTGAATACGAGGTATACATGACACTTCGCAATGAATACTATATCTTATCATGAAACATAGAAGAGAGATGCGATATCGCGTTTTAAGAAGCTTTAGAACTCTATGGCCTCGATGCGGAGACATCTGCAAACGCTATTTCCTAGCAAGGAAGATTCGCATTTACATTCTTTTGAAGTGAATACGAGGTATACATGACACTTCGTAATGAACATTATATCTAATCATGTAACATATAAGTGCGATGCGATATCGCGTCTTAAAAAGCATTAGAATCCTATTGCATCGATGGGGAGATATCTGCAAACGCTATTTCCTAGCAAGGAAGTGTCGCATTTACATTCCTTTGAAGTGTATGCGAGGTATACATGACACTTCGGAATGGATATTATATCTTATCATGTAACATAGAAGTGAGATGCGATATCGCGTTTTAAGAAGCATTAGATCCCTATTGCCTCGATGCGGAGATATCTGCATACGCTATTTCCTAGGATGGAAGTGTCACATTTACATTCTTTTGAAGTGAATTCGAGGTATACATGACACTTCGGAATGAATATTATAACTTATCACGAAACATAGAAATGAGATGCGATATCGCGATCTAAGAAGCACAAGAACGCTATTGCTACGCTACGTAGACATCTGAAAACGCTATTTCCTAGCATGGAAGTGTCGCATTTACATTCTTTTGAAGTGAATACGAGGTATACATAACACTCTACAATGAATATTATATGTTATCACGAAACATAGAAGTGAGATGCGATATCACGATTTACGAAGCGCTAGAACTATATTGCTACGATGCGTAGACATCTGGAAATGTTATTTCCTAGCAAGGAAGTGTCGCATTTACATTCTTTTGAAGTGAATACGAGGTATACATAACACTCCACAATGAATATTATATCTTATCGCGAAACATAGAAATGAAATGCGGCATCTCGTTTTAAGAAGCATTAGAACTCTATTGCTACGATACGCTGACATCTGCAAACGCTATTTCCTAGCATGGAATTGTCGCATTTACATTCTTTTGAAAGGAATACGAGGTATATATGACACTTCGCAATGAATATTATATCTTATCATGAAACATAGAAATGTGGTGCAATATGGCGATTTAAGAAGGACTAGAACTCTATTGCTTCGATACGTAGACATCTGCAAACGCTATTTCCAAGCAAGGAAGTGTCGCATTTACATTCTTTTGAAGTGAGTACGAGGTATACGTAACACTTCACAAAGAATTTTATATATTATCATGAAACATAGAAATGAGAAGCGATATCGTGTTTTGAGAAGCATTAGAACTCTAGTGCCACGATACGTAGACATCTGCAAACGCTATTTCCTAGCAAGGAAGTGTCGCATTTACATTCTTTTGAAGTGAATACGAGGTATACATAACACTCCACAATGAATATTATATCTTACCGTGAAACATAGAAATGAGATGTAATATGGCGAGTTAAGAAGCATTAGAACTCTATTGCTTCGATACGTAGACATGTGCAAACGCTACTTCCAAGCAAGGAAGTGTCGCATTTACATTCTTTTGAAAGGAATACGAGGTATACATGACACTTCGCAATGAATATTATATCTTATCATGAAACATAGAAATGAGATGTAATATGGCGATTTAAGAAGCATTAGAACACTATTGCGTCGATACATAGACATCTGCAAACGCTATTTCCAGGCAAGGAAGTGTCGCATTTACATTCTTTTGAAGTGAATACGAGGTATACATAACACTCCATAATGAATATTATATCTTACCATGAAACATAGAAATGAGATGTAATATGGCGAATTAAGAAGCATTAGAACTCTATTGCTTCGATACGTAGACATCTGCAAACGCTACTTCCAAGCAAGGAAGTGTCGCATTTACATTCTTTTGAAAGGGATACGAGGTATACATGACACTTCGTAATGAACATTATATCTAATCATGTAACATATAAGTGAGATGCGATATCGCGTTTTAAGAAGCTTTAGAACTCTATGGCCTCGATGCGGAGACATCTGCAATCGCTATTTCCTAGCATGGAAGTGTCGCACTTACATTCTTTTGATGTGAATACGAAGTATACATGACACTTCGGATTGAATATTATATCTTATCTCGAAACATGTAAATGAGGTGTCATATCGTGATTTAAGTAGCATTAGAACGCTATTGCTACGATACGTAGACATCTGCAATCGCTATTTCCTAGCAAGCAATAGTCGCATTTACATTCCTTTGAAATGAATACAAGGTATATATGACCATTCGCAATGAATATTATGTCTTATCATGAAACATAGAAGTGAGATGCGATATCGCGTTTTAAGAAGCATTAGAACTCTGTTGCTACGATACGTAGACATCTGCAAACGCCATTTCCTAGCATGCAAGTGTCGCATTTACATTCTTTTGAAGTGAATACGAGGTATACATGACACTTCGCAATGAATATTATTTCTTATCATGAAACATAGAAATGAGTTGCGATATCGCGTTATAAGAGTCATTAGAACCCTATTGTTTCCACACGTAGTCATCTGGAAACGCTATTTCCTAGCAAGGAAGTGCCGCACTTACATCCCTTTGAAGTGAATACGAGGTATACATGACACTTCGCAATGAATATAATACCTTATCATGAAACATAGAAGTGAGATGCGATATCGCATTCTAAGAAGCATTAGAACACTATTGCTACGATACGTAGACATCTGCAAACGCTATTTCCTAGCATGGAAGTGTCGCATTTACATTCTTTTGAAGTGAATACGAGGTATACATAACACTCTACAGTGAATATTATATCTTATCACGAAACATAGAAGTGAGATGCGATATCGCGATTTACGAAGCGCTAGAACTATATTACTACGATGCGTAGACATCTGGAAATTTTATTTCCTAGCAAGGAAGTGTCGCATTTACATTCTTTTGAAGCGAATACGAGGTATACATGACACTTCGCAATGAATATTATATTTTATCATGAAACATAGGAATGAGGTGCTATATTGCGTTTTGAGAAGCATTAGATCTCTATTGCTAATATACGTAGACATCTGCAAACTCTATTTCCTACCATGGAAATGTCGCACTTACATTCCACTGAAGTGAATACGAGGTATACATAACATTACACAACGAATATTATATCTAATTACGAAACATAGAAATGAAATACGACATATCGTATTCAGAAGCATAAGTACTCTATTGCTGTGATACGTAGACATCTGCAAACGCTATTTCCTAGCATGCAAGTGTCGCATTTACATTCTTTTGAAGTGAATACGAGGTATACATGACACTTCGCAATGAATATTATATCTTATCATGAAACATAGAAGTGAGATGCGATATAGCGTTTTAAGAAGCATTAGAACTCTATTGCTACGATACGTAGACATCTGCAAACGCTATTTCCTAGCATGCAAGTGTCGCATTTACATTCTTTTGAAGTGAATACGAGGTATACATGAAACTTCGCAATGAATATTATATCTTATCAAGAAGCATAAAGGAAATACGCGATATCGCGTTTCAAGAAGCAATAGAACTCTATTTTTACGATACGTATACATCTGCAAACAATATTTCCTAGCAAGGAAGTGTCGCATTTACAATCTTTTGAAGTGAATACGAGGTATACATGACACTTCGCAATGAATTTTATATCTTATCATGAAACATAGAAGTGAGATGCGATATCGCGTTTTAAGAAGCATTAGAACACTATTGCTACGATACGTAGACATCAGCAAACGCTATTTCCTAGCATGGAAGTGTAGCATTTACATTCTTTTGAAGTGAATACGAGGTATACATGACACTTCGCAATGGATATTATATCATATCATGAAACATAGAAGTGAGATGCGATATCGCGTTTTAAGAAGCATTAGAACTCTGTTGCTACGATACGTAGACATCTGCAAACGCTATTTCCTAGCATGCAAGTGTCGCATTTACAATCTTTTGAAGTGAATACGAGGTATACATAACACTCCACAATGAATATTATATCTTATCACGAAACATAGAAATGGAATGCGACATCTCGTTTTAAGGAGCATTAGAACTCCATTCTTACGATACGTGGTCATATGGAAACGCTATTTCCTAGCAAGGAAGTGTCGCTTTTACATTCTTTTGAAGAGAATAAGAGGTATACATGACACTTCGCAATGAAAATTATATCTTATCTCGAAACACAGAAGTGAGATGTGATATCGCGTTTTAGGAAGCATTAGAACTCTATTGCTACGATACGTAGACATCTGCAAACGCTACTTCCTAGCAAGGAAGTTTCGCATTTACATTCATTTGAAGTGAATACGAGGTATACATGACACTTCGCAATGAATATTATACCTTATCTCGAAACATAGAAGTGAGATGCGACATCTCGTTTTAAGAAGCATTAGAACTCCATTCTTATGATACGTGGTCATCTGGAAACTCTATTTCCTAGCAAGGAAGTGTCGCTTTTACATTCTTTTGAAGAGAATACGAGGTATACATGACACTTCGCAATGAATATTATATCTTATCTCGAAACGTAGAAGTGAGATGTTATATCGCGTTTTAAGAAGCATTAGAACTCTACTTTTACGATACGTAGACATCTGCAAACAATATTTCCTAGCAAGGAAGTGTCGCATTTACAATCTTTTGAAGTGAATACGAGGTATACATGACACTTCGCAATGAATATTATGTTTTATCATGAAACATAGCAGTGAGATGCGATATCGCGATTTAAGAAGCATTAGAACCCTATTGCTACGATGCGTAGACATCTGCATATGTAATTTCCTAGCAAGCAAGTGTCGCATTAACATCCATTGAAGTGAATACGAGGTATGCATAACATTCCACAATGAATATTATATCTTATTACGAAACATAGAAATGAAATGCGACTTCTCATTTTAAGAAGTAATAGAACTCTATTGCTTCGGTACGGAGACATCTGCAAACGCTATTTCCTAGCAAGGAAGTGTCGCATTTACATTCCTTTGAAGTGTATGCGAGGTATACATGACACTTCGGAATGAATATTATAACTTATCACGAAACATAGAAATGAGATGCGATATCGCGATCTAAGAAGCACTAGATCGCTATTGCTACGATACGTTGACATCTGCAAACGCTATTTCCTAGCATGGAATTGTCGCATTTACATTCTTTTGAAAGGAATACGAGGTATATATGACACTTCGCAATGAATATTATATCTTATCATGAAACATAGAAATGTGATGCAATATGGCGATTTAAGAAGGACTAGAACTCTATTGCTTCGATACGTAGACATCTGCAAACGCTATTTCCAAGCAAGGAAGTGTCGCATTTACATTCTTTTGAAGTGAGTACGAGGTATTCGTAACACTTCACAAAGAATTTTATATATTATCATGAAACATAGAAATGATAAGCGATATCGTGTTTTGAGAAGCATTAGAACTCTAGTGCCACGATACGTAGACATCTGCAAACGCTATTTCCTAGCATGCAAGTGTCGCATTTACATTCTTTTGAAGTGAATACGAGGTATACATGACACTTCGTAATGAACATTATATCTAATCATGTAACATATAAGTGAGATGCTATATCGCGTCTTAAAAAGCATTAGAAATCTACGGTCTCGATGCGGAGACATCTGCAAACGCTATTTCCTAGCGAGCAGTAGTTGCATTTACGTTCTTTTGAAGTGAATACGAGGTATACATGACACTTCGCTATGAATATTATATCTTATCACGAAACATAGAAATGAGATGCGATATCGCGATTTAAGTAGCATAAAAACTCTATTGCTACGATACATAGACATCTGAATAAGCTATTTCCTAGGAGGGAAGTGTTGCATTTACATTCGTTTGGAGAGAATACAAGGTATACATGACACTTCGCAATGAATATTATATCTTATCATGAAACATAGAAGCGAGATGCGATATCGCGTTTTGAGAAGCTTTAGAACTCTATGGCCTCGAGCGGAGACATCTGCAATCGCTATTTCCTAGCATGGAAGTGTCGCACTTACATTCTTTTGATGTGAATACGAGGTATACATGACACTTCTGATTGAATATTATATCTTATCTCGAAACATGTAAATGGGGTGTCATATCGTGATTTAAGTAGCATTAGAACGCTATTGCTACGATACGTAGACATCTGCAATCGCTATTTCCTAGCAAGCAATAGTCGCATTTACATTCCTTTGAAATGAATACAAGGTATATATGACCATTCGCAATGAATATTATATCTTATCATGAAACATAGAAGTGAGATGCGATATCGCGTTTTAAGAAGCATTAGAACTCTGTTGCTACGATACGTAGACATCTGCAAACGCTATTTCCTAGCATGCAAGTGTCGCATTTACATTCTTTTGAAGTGAATACGAGGTATACATGACACTTCGCAATGAATATTATTTCTTATCATGAAACATAGAAATGAGTTGCGATATCGCGTTATAAGAGTCATTAGAACCCTATTGTTTCCACACGTAGTCATCTGGAAACGCTATTTCCTAGCAAGGAAGTGCCGCACTTACATCCCTTTGAAGTGAATACGAGGTATACATGACACTTCGCAATGAATATAATACCTTATCATGAAACATAGAAGTGAGATGCGATATCGCATTTTAAGAAGCATTAGAACACTATTGCTACGATACGTAGACATCTGCAAACGCTATTTCCTAGCATGGAAGTGTCGCATTTACATTCTTTTGAAGTGAATACGAGGTATACATAACACTCTACAATGAATATTATATCTTATCACGAAACATAGAAGTGAGATGCGATATCGCGATTTACGAAGCGCTAGAACTATATTACTACGATGCGTAGACATCTGGAAATGTTATTTCCTAGCAAGGAAGTGTCGCATTTACATTCTTTTGAAGCGAATAGGAGGTATACATGACACTTCGCAATGAATATTATATTTTATCATGAAACATAGGAATGAGGTGCTATATTGCGTTTTGAGAAGCATTAGATCTCTATTGCTAATATACGTAGACATCTGCAAACTCTATTTCCTACCATGGAAATGTCGCACTTACATTCCACTGAAGTGAATACGAGGTATACATAACATTACACAACGAATATTATATCTTATTACGAAACATAGAAATGAAATACGACATATCGTATTCAGAAGCATAAGTACTCTATTGCTGTGATACGTAGACATCTGCAAACGCTATTTCCTAGCATGGAAGTGTCGCATTTACATTCTTTTGAAGTGAATACGAGGTATACATGACACTTCGCAATGAATATTATATCTTATCAAGAAACATAAAGGAAATACGCGATATCGCGTTTCAAGAAGCAATAGAACTCTATTTCTACTATACGTAGACTTCTGCAAACAACATTTCCTAGCAAGGAAGTGTCGCATTTACAATCTTTTGAAGTGAATACTAGGTATACATAACACTCCACAATGAATCTTATATCTTATCACGAAACATAGAAATGAAATGCGACATCTCGTTTTAAGGAGCATTAGAACTCCATTCTTACGATACGTGGTCATCTGGAAACGCTATATCCTAGCAAGGAAGTGTCGCTTTTACATTCTTTTGAAGAGAATACGAGGTATACATGACACTTCGCAATGAATATTATACCTTATCTCGAAACATAGAAGTGAGATGCGACATCTCGTTTTAAGAAGCATTAGAACTCTGTTGCTACGATACGTAGACATCTGCAAACGCTATTTCCAAGCATGGATGTGTCGCATTTACATTCTTTTGAATTGAATACGAGATACACATGACACTTCGCAATGGATATTATATCTTATCATGAAACATAGTAGTGAGATGCGATATCGCGTTTTAAGAAGCATTAGAACTCTATTGTTTCGGCACGTAGTCATCTGGAAGCGCTATATCCTAGCAAGGAAGTGTCGCACTTACATCCCTTTGAAGTGAATACGAGGTATACATGACACTTCGCAATGAATATTATATCTCATCATGAAACATGGAAATGAGATGCGACATCGCGTTTTGAGAAGCAGTAGAACCCTATCGCTACGATACGTAGACATCTGCAAACAATATTTCCTAGCAAGGAAGTGTCGCATTTACAACCTTTAGAAGTGAATACGAGGTGTACATAACACTCCACAATGAATATTATATCTTATCATGAAACATAGAAATGAAATGCGACATCTCGTTTTAAGGAGCATTAGAACTCCATTCTTATGATACGTGGTCATCTGGAAACTCTATTTCCTAGCAAGCAAGTGTCGCTTTTACATTCTTTTGAAGAGAATACGAGGTATACATGACACTTCGCAATGAATATTATATCTTATCTCGAAACATAGAAGTGAGATGTTATATCGCGTTTTAAGAAGCATTAGAACTCTATTGCTACGATACGTAGACATCTGCAAACGCTATTTCCTAGCAAGGAAGTTTCGCATTTACATTCTTTTGAAGTGAATACGAGGTATACATAACACCCCACAATGAATATTATATCTTATCACGAAACATAGAAATGAAATGCGGCATATCGTCTTAAGAAGCATTAGAACTCTATTGCTACCATACGTAGACATCTGCAAACGCTATTTCCTAGCATGGAAGTGTCTTATTTACATTCTTTTGAAGTGAATACGAGGTATACATGACACTTCCCAATGAATATTATATCTTATCATGAAACATAGGAATGAGGTGCTATATTGCGTTTTGAGAAGCATTAGAACTCTATTGCTAATATACGTAGACATCTGCAGACCCTATTTCCTACCATGGAAATGTCGCACTTACATTCCATTGAAGTGAATACGAGGTATACATAACATTACACAATGAATATAATATCTTATTACGAAACATAGAAATGAAATACGACATCTCGTTTTCAGAAGCATAAGTACTCTATTGCTGTGATACGTAGACATCTGCATACGCTATTTCCTAGCATGGAAGTGTCGCATTTACATTCTTTTGAAGTGAATACGAGGTATACATGACACTTCGCAATGAATATTATATCTTTTCATGAAACATAGTGGTAAGATGCGATATCGCGTTTTAAGAATCACTAGAACTCTATTGTTTCGACACGTAGTCATCTGGAAACGCTATATCCTAGGAAGGAAGTGTCGCACTTACATCCCTTTGAAGTGAATACGAGGTATACATGACACTTCGCAATGAATATTATATCTCATCATGAAACATGGAAATGAGATGCGACATCGCGTTTTGAGAAGCAGTAGAACCCTATCGCTACGATACGTAGACATCTGCAAACAATATTTCCTAGCAAGGAAGTGTCGCATTTACAATCTTTTGAAGTGAATACGAGGTGTACATAACACTCCACAATAAATATTATATCTTATCACGAAACATAGAAATGAAATGCGACATCTCGTTTTAAGGAGCATTAGAACTCCATTCTTATGATACGTGGTCATCTGGAAACTCTATTTCCTAGCAAGGAAGTGTCGCTTTTACATACTTTTGAAGAGAATACGAGGTATACATGACACTTCGCAATGAATGTTATATCTTATCATGAAACATAGGAATGAGGTGCTATATTGCGTTTTGAGAAGCATTAGAACTCTATTGCTAATATACGTAGACATCTGCAGACCCTATTTCCTACCATGGAAATGTCGCACTTACATTCCATTGAAGTGAATACGAGGTATACATAACATTACACAATGAATATAATATCTTATTACGAAACATAGAAATGAAATACGACATCTCGTTTTCAGAAGCATAAGTACTCTATTGCTGTGATACGTAGACATCTGCATACGCTATTTCCTAGCATGGAAGTGTCGCATTTACATTCTTTTGAAGTGAATACGAGGTATACATGACACTTCGCAATGAATATTATATCTTTTCATGAAACATAGAAGTGAGATGCGATATCGCGTTTTAGAAGCATTGGAACTCTATTGCTACGATACGTAGGCATCTGCAAACGCTATTTCCTAGCATGCAAGTGTCGCATTTACATTCTTTTGAAGTGAATACGAGGTATACATGACACTTCGCAATGAATATTATATCTTATCATGATACATAGAAGTGAGATGCGATATCGCGTTTTAAGAATCACTAGAACTCTATTGTTTCGACACGTAGTCATCTGGAAACGCTATATCCTAGGAAGGAAGTGTCGCACTTACATCCCTTTGAAGTGAATATGAGGTATACATGACACTTCGCAATGAATATTATATCTCATCATGAAACATGGAAATGAGATGCGACATCGCGTTTTGAGAAGCAGTAGAACCCTATCGCTACGATACGTAGACATCTGCAAACAATATTTCCTAGCAAGGAAGTGTCGCATTTACAATCTTTTGAAGTGAATACGAGGTGTACATAACACTCCACAATAAATATTATATCTTATCACGAAACATAGAAATGAAATGCGACATCTCGTTTTAAGGAGCATTAGAACTCCATTCTTATGATACGTGGTCATCTGGAAACTCTATTTCCTAGCAAGGAAGTGTCGCTTTTACATTCTTTTGAAGAGAATACGAGGTATACATGACACTTCGCAATGAATATTATATCTTATCTCGAAACATAGAAGTGAGATGTTATATCGCGTTTTAAGAAGCATTAGAACTCTATTGCTACGATACGTAGACATCTGCAAACGCTATTTCCTAGCATGGAAGTGTCTTATTTACATTCTTTTGAAGTGAATACGAGGTATACATGACACTTCGCAATGAATGTTATATCTTATCATGAAACATAGGAATGAGGTGCTATATTGCGTTTTGAGAAGCATTAGAACTCTATTGCTAATATACGTAGACATCTGCAGACCCTATTTCCTACCATGGAAATGTCGCACTTACATTCCATTGAAGTGAATACGAGGTATACATAGCATTACACAATGAATATAATATCTTATTACGAAACATAGAAATGAAATACGACATCTCGTTTTCAGAAGCATAAGTACTCTATTGCTGTGATACGTAGACATCTGCATACGCTATTTCCTAGCATGGAAGTGTCGCATTTACATCCTTTTGAAGTGAATACGAGGTTTACATGACACTTCGCAATGAATATTATATCTTATCATGAAACATAGAAGTGAGATGCGATATCGCGTTTTAAGAAGCATTAGAACTCTATTGCTACGATATGTAGACATCTGCAAACGCTATTTCCTAGCATGCAAGTGTCGCATTTGCATTCTTTTGAAGTGAATACGAGGTATACATGACACTTCGCAATGAATATTATATTTTATCATGAAACATAGAATTGAGATGCGATATAGCGTTTTAAGAAGCATTAGAACTCTATTGCTACGATACGTAGACATCTGCAAACGCTATTTCCTAGCATGCAAGTGTCGCATTTACATTCTTTTGAAGTGAATACGAGGTATACATGAAACTTCGCAATGAATATTATATCTTATCAAGAAACATAAAGGAAATGCGCGATATCGCGTTTCAAGAAGCAATAGAACTCTATTTTTACGATACGTATACATCTGCAAACAATATTTCCTAGCAAGGAAGTGTCGCATTTACAATCTTTTGAAGTGAATACGAGGTATACATGACACTTCGCAATGAATTTTATATCTTATCATGAAACATAGAAGTGAGATGCGATATCGCGTTTTAAGAAGCATTAGAACACTATTGCTACGATACGTAGACATCAGCAAACGCTATTTCCTAGCATGGAAGTGTAGCATTTACATTCTTTTGAAGTGAATACGAGGTATACATGACACTTCGCAATGGATATTATATCATATCATGAAACATAGAAGTGAGATGCGATATCGCGTTTTAAGAAGCATTAGAACTCTGTTGCTACGATACGTAGACATCTGCAAACGCTATTTCCTAGCATGCAAGTGTCGCATTTACAATCTTTTGAAGTGAATACGAGGTATACATAACACTCCAAAATGAATATTATACCTTATCACGAAACATAGAAATGGAATGCGACATCTCGTTTTAAGGAGCATTAGAACTCCATTCTTACGATACGTGGTCATATGGAATCGCTATTTCCTAGCAAGGAAGTGTCGCTTTTACATTCTTTTGAAGAGAATAAGAGGTATACATGACACTTCGCAATGAAAATTATATCTTATCTCGAAACACAGAAGTGAGATGTGATATCGCGTTTTAGGAAGCATTAGAACTCTATTGCTACGATACGTAGACATCTGCAAACGCTACTTCCTAGCAAGGAAGTTTCGCATTTACATTCATTTGAAGTGTATACGAGGTATACATGACACTTCGCAATGAATATTATACCTTATCTCGAAACATAGAAGTGAGATGCGACATCTCGTTTTAAGAAGCATTAGAACTCTGTTGCTACGATACGTAGACGTCTGCAAACGCTATTTCCAAGCATGGAAGTGTCACATTTACATTCTTTTGAAGTGAATACGAGGTATACATGTCACTTCGCTATGGATATTATATCTTATCATGAAAAATAGTAGTGAGATGCGATATCGCGTTTTAAGAAGCATTAGAACTCTATTGCTACGATACGTAGACATCTGCAAACTCTATTTCCTAGCATGGAAGTGTCGCATTTACATTCTTTTGAAGTGAATACGAGGTAGACATGACACTTCGCAATGAATATTATATCTTATCATGATTCATAGAAGTGAGATGCGATATCGCGTTTTAAGAATCACTAGAACTCTATTGTTTCGACACGTAGTCATCTGGAAACGCTATATCCTAGGAAGGAAGTGTCGCACTTACATCCCTTTGAAGTGAATACGAGGTATACATGACACTTCGCAATGAATATTATATCTCATCATGAAACATGGAAATGAGATGCGACATCGCGTTTTGAGAAGCAGTAGAACCCTATTGCTACGATACGTAGACATCTGCAAACAATATTTCCTAGCAAGGAAGTGTCGCATTTACAATCTTTTGAAGTGAATACGAGGTGTACATAACACTCCACAATAAATATTATATCTTATCACGAAACATAGAAATGAAATGCGACATCTCGTTTTAAGGAGCATTAGAACTCCATTCTTATGATACGTGGTCATCTGGAAACTCTATTTCCTAGCAAAGAAGTGTCGCTTTTACATTCTTTTGAAGAGAATACGAGGTATACATGACACTTCGCAATGAATATTATATCTTATCTCGAAACATAGAAGTGAGATGTTATATCGCGTTTTAAGAAGCATTAGAACTCTATTGCTACGATACGTAGACATCTGCAAACGCTATTTCCTAGCAAGGATGTTTCGCATTTACATTCTTTTGAAGTGAATACGTGGTATACATAACACCCCACAATGAATATTATATCTTATCACGAAACATAGAAATGAAATGCGACATCTCGTTTTAAGGAGCATTAGAACTCCATTCTTATGATACGTGGTCATCTGGAAACTCTATTTCCTAGCAAGGAAGTGTCGCTTTTACATTCTTTTGAAGAGAATACGAGGTATACATGACACTTCGCAATGAATATTATATCTTATCTCGAAACATAGAAGTGAGATGTTATATCGCGTTTTAAGAAGCATTAGAACTCTATTGCTACGATACGTAGACATCTGCAAACGCTATTTCCTAGCAAGGAAGTTTCGCATTTACATTCTTTTGAAGTGAATACGAGGTATACATAACACCCCACAATGAATATTATATCTTATCACGAAACATAGAAATGAAATGCGGCATCTCGTTTTAAGAAGCATTAGAACTCTATTGCTACCATACGTAGACATCTGCAAACGCTATTTCCTAGCATGGAAGTGTCTTATTTACATTCTTTTGAAGTGAATACGAGGTATACATGACACTTCGCAATGAATGTTATATCTTATCATGAAACATAGGAATGAGGTGCTATATTGCGTTTTGAGAAGCATTAGAACTCTATTGCTAATATACGTAGACATCTGCAGACCCTATTTCCTACCATGGAAATGTCGCACTTACATTCCATTGAAGTGAATACGAGGTATACATAACATTACACAATGAATATAATATCTTATTACGAAACATAGAAATGAAATACGACATCTCGTTTTCAGAAGCATAAGTACTCTATTGCTGTGATACGTAGACATCTGCATACGCTATTTCCTAGCATGGAAGTGTCGCATTTACATTCTTTTGAAGTGAATACGAGGTATACATGACACTTCGCAATGAATATTATATCTTTTCATGAAACATAGAAGTGAGATGCGATATCGCGTTTTAGAAGCATTGGAACTCTATTGCTACGATACGTAGGCATCTGCAAACGCTATTTCCTAGCATGCAAGTGTCGCATTTACATTCTTTTGAAGTGAATACGAGGTATACATGACACTTCGCAATGAATATTATATCTTATCATGATACATAGAAGTGAGATGCGATATCGCGTTTTAAGAATCACTAGAACTCTATTGTTTCGACACGTAGTCATCTGGAAACGCTATATCCTAGGAAGGAAGTGTCGCACTTACATCCCTTTGAAGTGAATATGAGGTATACATGACACTTCGCAATGAATATTATATCTCATCATGAAACATGGAAATGAGATGCGACATCGCGTTTTGAGAAGCAGTAGAACCCTATCGCTACGATACGTAGACATCTGCAAACAATATTTCCTAGCAAGGAAGTGTCGCATTTACAATCTTTTGAAGTGAATACGATGTGTACATAACACTCCACAATAAATATTATATCTTATCACGAAACATAGAAATGAAATGCGACATCTCGTTTTAAGGAGCATTAGAACTCCATTCTTATGATACGTGGTCATCTGGAAACTCTATTTCCTAGCAAGGAAGTGTCGCTTTTACATTCTTTTGAAGAGAATACGAGGTATACATGACACTTCGCAATGAATATTATATCTTATCTCGAAACATAGAAGTGAGATGTTATATCGCGTTTTAAGAAGCATTAGAACTCTATTGCTACGATACGTAGACATCTGCAAACGCTATTTCCTAGCATGGAAGTGTCTTATTTACATTCTTTTGAAGTGAATACGAGGTATACATGACACTTCGCAATGAATGTTATATCTTATCATGAAACATAGGAATGAGGTGCTATATTGCGTTTTGAGAAGCATTAGAACTCTATTGCTAATATACGTAGACATCTGCAGACCCTATTTCCTACCATGGAAATGTCGCACTTACATTCCATTGAAGTGAATACGAGGTATACATAGCATTACACAATGAATATAATATCTTATTACGAAACATAGAAATGAAATACGACATCTCGTTTTCAGAAGCATAAGTACTCTATTGCTGTGATACGTAGACATCTGCATACGCTATTTCCTAGCATGGAAGTGTCGCATTTACATCCTTTTGAAGTGAATACGAGGTTTACATGACACTTCGCAATGAATATTATATCTTATCATGAAACATAGAAGTGAGATGCGATATCGCGTTTTAAGAAGCATTAGAACTCTATTGCTACGATACGTAGATATCTGCAAACGCTATTTCCTAGCATGCAAGTGTCGCATTTACATTCTTTTGAAGTGAATACGAGGTATACATGACACTTCGCAATGAATATTATATTTTATCATGAAACATAGAAGTGAGATGCGATATAGCGTTTTAAGAAGCATTAGAACTCTATTGCTACGATACGTAGACATCTGCAAACGCTATTTCCTAGCATGCAAGTGTCGCATTTACATTCTTTTGAAGTGAATACGAGGTATACATGAAACTTCGCAATGAATATTATATCTTATCAAGAAACATAAAGGAAATGCGCGATATCGCGTTTCAAGAAGCAATAGAACTCTATTTTTACGATACGTATACATCTGCAAACAATATTTCCTAGCAAGGAAGTGTCGCATTTACAATCTTTTGAAGTGAATACGAGGTATACATGACACTTCGCAATGAATTTTATATCTTATCATGAAACATAGAAGTGAGATGCGATATCGCGTTTTAAGAAGCATTAGAACACTATTGCTACGATACGTAGACATCAGCAAACGCTATTTCCTAGCATGGAAGTGTAGCATTTACATTCTTTTGAAGTGAATACGAGGTATACATGACACTTCGCAATGGATATTATATCATATCATGAAACATAGAAGTGAGATGCGATATCGCGTTTTAAGAAGCATTAGAACTCTGTTGCTACGATACGTAGACATCTGCAAACGCTATTTCCTAGCATGCAAGTGTCGCATTTACAATCTTTTGAAGTGAATACGAGGTATACATAACACTCCAAAATGAATATTATATCTTATCACGAAACATAGAAATGGAATGCGACATCTCGTTTTAAGGAGCATTAGAACTCCATTCTTACGATACGTGGTCATATGGAATCGCTATTTCCTAGCAAGGAAGTGTCGCTTTTACATTCTTTTGAAGAGAATAAGAGGTATACATGACACTTCGCAATGAAAATTATATCTTATCTCGAAACACAGAAGTGAGATGTGATATCGCGTTTTAGGAAGCATTAGAACTCTATTGCTACGATACGTAGACATCTGCAAACGCTACTTCCTAGCAAGGAAGTTTCGCATTTACATTCATTTGAAGTGTATACGAGGTATACATGACACTTCGCAATGAATATTATACCTTATCTCGAAACATAGAAGTGAGATGCGACATCTCGTTTTAAGAAGCATTAGAACTCTGTTGCTACGATACGTAGACGTCTGCAAACGCTATTTCCAAGCATGGAAGTGTCACATTTACATTCTTTTGAAGTGAATACGAGGTATACATGTCACTTCGCTATGGATATTATATCTTATCATGAAAAATAGTAGTGAGATGCGATATCGCGTTTTAAGAAGCATTAGAACTCTATTGCTACGATACGTAGACATCTGCAAACTCTATTTCCTAGCATGGAAGTGTCGCATTTACATTCTTTTGAAGTGAATACGAGGTAGACATGACACTTCGCAATGAATATTATATCTTATCATGATACATAGAAGTGAGATGCGATATCGCGTTTTAAGAATCACTAGAACTCTATTGTTTCGACACGTAGTCATCTGGAAACGCTATATCCTAGGAAGGAAGTGTCGCACTTACATCCCTTTGAAGTGAATACGAGGTATACATGACACTTCGCAATGAATATTATATCTCATCATGAAACATGGAAATGAGATGCGACATCGCGTTTTGAGAAGCAGTAGAACCCTATAGCTACGATACGTAGACATCTGCAAACAATATTTCCTAGCAAGGAAGTGTCGCATTTACAATCTTTTGAAGTGAATACGAGGTGTACATAACACTCCACAATAAATATTATATCTTATCACGAAACATAGAAATGAAATGCGACATCTCGTTTTAAGGAGCATTAGAACTCCATTCTTATGATACGTGGTCATCTGGAAACTCTATTTCCTAGCAAAGAAGTGTCGCTTTTACATTCTTTTGAAGAGAATACGAGGTATACATGACACTTCGCAATGAATATTATATCTTATCTCGAAACATAGAAGTGAGATGTTATATCGCGTTTTAAGAAGCATTAGAACTCTATTGCTACGATACGTAGACATCTGCAAACGCTATTTCCTAGCAAGGAAGTTTCGCATTTACATTCTTTTGAAGTGAATACGTGGTATACATAACACCCCACAATGAATATTATATCTTATCACGAAACATAGAAATGAAATGCGGCATCTCGTTTTAAGAAGCATTAGAACTCTATTGCTACCATACGTAGACATCTGCAAACGCTATTTCCTAGCATGGAAGTGTCGCATTTACATTCTTTTGAAGTGAATACGAGGTTTACATGGCACTTCGCAATGAATATTATATCTTATCGTGAAACATAGAAGTGAGATGCGATATCGCGTTTTAAGAAGCATTAGAACTCTATTGCTACGATACGTAGACATCTGCAAACGCTATTTCCTAGCATGCAAGTGTCGCATTTACATTCTTTTGAAGTGAATACGAGGTATACATGACACTTCGCAATGAATATTATATTTTATCATGAAACATAGAAGTGAGATGCGATATAGCGTTTTAAGAAGCATTAGAACTCTATTGCTACGATACGTAGACATCTGCAAACGCTATTTCCTAGCATGCAAGTGTTGCATTTACATTCTTTTGAAGTGAATACGAGGTATACATGAAACTTCGCAATGAACATTATATCTTATCAAGAAACATAAAGGAAATGCGCGATATCGCGTTTCAAGAAGCAATAGAACTCTATTTTTACGATACGTATACATCTGCAAACAATATTTCCTAGCAAGGAAGTGTCGCATTTACAATCTTTTGAAGTGAATACGAGGTATACATGACACTTCGCAATGAATTTCATATCTTATCATGAAACATAGAAGTGAGATGCGATATCGCGTTTTAAGAAACATTAGAACACTATTGCTACGATACGTAGACATCAGCAAACGCTATTTCCGAGCATGGAAGTGTAGCATTTACATTCTTTTGAAGTGAATACGAGGTATACATGACACTTCGCAATGGATATTATATCATATCATGAAACATAGAAGTGAGATGCGATATCGCGTTTTAAGAAGCATTAGAACTCTGTTGCTACGATACGTAGACATCTGCAAACGCTATTTCCTAGCATGCAAGTGTCGCATTTACAATCTTTTGAAGTGAATACGAGGTATACATAACACTCCAAAATGAATATTATATCTTATCACGAAACATAGAAATGGAATGCGACATCTCGTTTTAAGGAGCATTAGAACTCCATTCTTACGATACGTGGTCATATGGAATCGCTATTTCCTAGCAAGGAAGTGTCGCTTTTACATTCTTTTGAAGAGAATAAGAGGTATACATGACACTTCGCAATGAAAATTATATCTTATCTCGAAACACAGAAGTGAGATGTGATATCGCGTTTTAGGAAGCATTAGAACTCTATTGCTACGATACGTAGACATCTGCAAACGCTACTTCCTAGCAAGGAAGTTTCGCATTTACATTCATTTGAAGTGTATACGAGGTATACATGACACTTCGCAATGAATATTATACCTTATCTCGAAACATAGAAGTGAGATGCGACATCTCGTTTTAAGAAGCATTAGAACTCTGTTGCTACGATACGTAGACGTCTGCAAACGCTATTTCCAAGCATGGAAGTGTCACATTTACATTCTTTTGAAGTGAATACGAGGTATACATGTCACTTCGCTATGGATATTATATCTTATCATGAAAAATAGTAGTGAGATGCGATATCGCGTTTTAAGAAGCATTAGAACTCTATTGCTACGATACGTAGACATCTGCAAACTCTATTTCCTAGCATGGAAGTGTCGCATTTACATTCTTTTGAAGTGAATACGAGGTAGACATGACACTTCGCAATGAATATTATATCTTATCATGATACATAGAAGTGAGATGCGATATCGCGTTTTAAGAATCACTAGAACTCTATTGTTTCGACACGTAGTCATCTGGAAACGCTATATCCTAGGAAGGAAGTGTCGCACTTACATCCCTTTGAAGTGAATACGAGGTATACATGACACTTCGCAATGAATATTATATCTCATCATGAAACATGGAAATGAGATGCGACATCGCGTTTTGAGAAGCAGTAGAACCCTATAGCTACGATACGTAGACATCTGCAAACAATATTTCCTAGCAAGGAAGTGTCGCATTTACAATCTTTTGAAGTGAATACGAGGTGTACATAACACTCCACAATAAATATTATATCTTATCACGAAACATAGAAATGAAATGCGACATCTCGTTTTAAGGAGCATTAGAACTCCATTCTTATGATACGTGGTCATCTGGAAACTCTATTTCCTAGCAAAGAAGTGTCGCTTTTACATTCTTTTGAAGAGAATACGAGGTATACATGACACTTCGCAATGAATATTATATCTTATCTCGAAACATAGAAGTGAGATGTTATATCGCGTTTTAAGAAGCATTAGAACTCTATTGCTACGATACGTAGACATCTGCAAACGCTATTTCCTAGCAAGGAAGTTTCGCATTTACATTCTTTTGAAGTGAATACGTGGTATACATAACACCCCACAATGAATATTATATCTTATCACGAAACATAGAAATGAAATGCGGCATCTCGTTTTAAGAAGCATTAGAACTCTATTGCTACCATACGTAGACATCTGCAAACGCTATTTCCTAGCATGGAAGTGTCGCATTTACATTCTTTTGAAGTGAATACGAGGTTTACATGACACTTCGCAATGAATATTATATCTTATCGTGAAACATAGAAGTGAGATGCGATATCGCGTTTTAAGAAGCATTAGAACTCTATTGCTACGATACGTAGACATCTGCAAACGCTATTTCCTAGCATGCAAGTGTCGCATTTACATTCTTTTGAAGTGAATACGAGGTATACATGACACTTCGCAATGAATATTATATTTTATCATGAAACATAGAAGTGAGATGCGATATAGCGTTTTAAGAAGCATTAGAACTCTATTGCTACGATACGTAGACATCTGCAAACGCTATTTCCTAGCATGCAAGTGTCGCATTTACATTCTTTTGAAGTGAATACGAGGTATACATGAAACTTCGCAATGAACATTATATCTTATCAAGAAACATAAAGGAAATGCGCGATATCGCGTTTCAAGAAGCAATAGAACTCTATTTTTACGATACGTATACATCTGCAAACAATATTTCCTAGCAAGGAAGTGTCGCATTTACAATCTTTTGAAGTGAATACGAGGTATACATGACACTTCGCAATGAATTTCATATCTTATCATGAAACATAGAAGTGAGATGCTATATCGCGTTTTAAGAAACATTAGAACACTATTGCTACGATACGTAGACATCAGCAAACGCTATTTCCTAGCATGGAAGTGTAGCATTTACATTCTTTTGAAGTGAATACGAGGTATACATGACACTTCGCAATGGATATTATATCATATCATGAAACATAGAAGTGAGATGCGATATCGCGTTTTAAGAAGCATTAGAACTCTGTTGCTACGATACGTAGACATCTGCAAACGCTATTTCCTAGCATGCAAGTGTCGCATTTACATTCTTTTGAAGTGAATACGAGGTATACATAACACTCCACAATGAATATTATATCTTATCACGAAACATAGAAATGGAATGCGACATCTCGTTTTAAGGAGCATTAGAACTCCATTCTTACGATACGTGGTCATATGGAAACGCTATTTCCTAGCAAGGAAGTGTCGCTTTTACATTCTTTTGAAGAGAATAAGAGGTATACATGACACTTCGCAATGAAAATTATATCTTATCTCGAAACACAGAAGTGAGAAGTGATATCGCGTTTTAGGAAGCATTAGAACTCTATTGCTACGATACGTAGACATCTGCAAACGCTACTTCCTAGCAAGGAAGTTTCGCATTTACATTCATTTGAAGTGAATACGAGGTATACATGACACTTCGCAATGAATATTATACCTTATCTCGAAACATAGAAGTGAGATGCGACATCTCGTTTTAAGAAGCATTAGAACTCTGTTGCTACGATACGTAGACGTCTGCAAACGCTATTTCCAAGCATGGAAGTGTCACATTTACATTCTTTTGAAGTGAATACGAGGTATACATGACACTTCGCTATGGATATTATATCTTATCATGAAAAATAGTAGTGAGATGCGATATCGCGTTTTAAGAAGCATTAGAACTCTATTGCTACGATACGTAGACATCTGCAAACTCTATTTCCTTGCATGGAAGTGTCGCATTTACATTCTTTTGAAGTGAATACGAGGTGTACATAACACTCCACAGTGAATATTATATCTTATCACGAAACATAGAAATGAAATGCGACATCTCGTTTTAAGAAGCATTAGAACTCTATTGCTACGATACGTAGGCATCTGCAAACGCTATTTCCTAGCATGCAAGTGTCGCATTTTCATTCTTTTGAAGTGAATACGAGGTATACATGACACTTCGCAATGAATATTATATCTTATCTCGAAACATAGAAGTGAGATGTTATATCGCGTTTTAAGAAGCATTAGAACTCTACTTTTACGATACGTAGACATCTGCAAACAATATTTCCTAGCAAGGAAGTGTCGCATTTACAATCTTTTGAAGTGAATACGAGGTATACATGACACTTCGCAATGAATATTATGTTTTATCATGAAACATAGCAGTGAGATGCGATATCGCGATTTAAGAAGCATTAGAACCCTATTGCTACGATGCGTAGACATCTGCATATGTAATTTCCTAGCAAGCAAGTGTCGCATTAACATCCTTTGAAGTGAATACGAGGTATGCATAACATTCCACAATGAATATTATATCTTATTACGATACATAGAAATGAAATGCGACTTCTCATTTTAAGAAGCATTAGAACTCTATTGCTACGAGACGTAGACATCTGTAAACGCTATTTCCTAGCATGGAAGTGTCGCATTTACATTCTTTTGAAGTGAATACGAGGTATACATGACACTTCGCAATAAATATTATATCTTATCATGAAACATAGAAGTGAGATGCGATATCGCGTTTTAAGAATCACTAGAACTCTATTGTTTCGACACGTAGTCATCTGGAAACGCTATATCCTACAAGGTCGCACTTACATCCCTTTGAAGTGAATACGAGGTATACATGACACTTCGCAATGAATATTATATCTCATCATGAAACATGGAAATGAGATGCGACATCGCGTTTTGAGAAGCAGTAGAACCCTATTGCTTCGATACGTAGACACCTGCAAACTCTACTTCCTAGCAGGGACGTGTCGCATTTACATTCATTTGAAGTGAATACGAGGTATACATGACACTTCGCAATGAATATTATACCTTATCATGAAACATATATGTGAGATGCGAAATCGCGTTTTAAGAAGCATTAGAACTCTATTGCTACGATACGTAGATATCTGCAAACGCTATTTGCTAGCATGGAAGTTTCGCATTTACATTCATTTGAAGTGAATACGAGGTATACATGACACTTCGCAATGAATATTATATCTTATCTCGGAACATAGAAGTGAGATGCGACATATCGTTTTAAGAAGCATTAGAACTCCGTTGCTACGATACGTAGACATCTCCAAACGCTATTTCCTAGCATGGAAATGTCGCATTTACATTCATTTGAAGTGAAAACGAGGTATACATGACACTTCGCAATGAATATTATATCTTATCTCGAATCATAGAAGTGAAATGCGACATCTCGTTTTAAGAAGCATTAGAACTCCGTTGCTACGATACGTAGACATCTGCAAACGCTATTTCCTAGCATGGAAGTGTCGCATTTACATTCATTTGAAGTGAATGCTAGGTATACATGACACTTCGCAATGAATATTATATCTTATCTTGAAACATAGGAATAAGGTGCTATATTGCGTTTTGAGAAGCATTAGAACTCTATTGCTAATATACGTAGACATCTGCAGACCCTATTTCCTACCATGGAAATGTCGCACTTACATTCCACTGAAGTGAATACAAGGTATACATAACATTGCACAATGAATATTATATCTTATTACGAAACATAGAAATGAAATACGACATCTCGTTTTAAGAAGCATATGTACTCTATTGCTGTGATACGTAGACATCTGCATACAATATTTCCTTGCATGGATGTGTCGCATTTACATTTTTGTGATGTGAGTACGAAGTATACATGACACTCCACAATGAATGTTATATCTTATTACGAAACATAGAAATGAAATGCGACATCTCGTTTTAATAAGCACTAGAACTCTATCGCTACGATACGTAGACATCTGCAAACGCTATTTCCTAGCATGGAAGTTTCGCATTTACATTCTTTTGAAGTGAAAACGAGATGTACAAGACACTTCGCAATGAATATTATATCTTATCAAGAAACATATAGGAAATATGCGATAACGCGTTTTAAGAAGCAATAGAACTCTATTTTTACGATACGTAGACATCTGCAAACAATATTTCCTAGCAAGGAAATGTCGCATTTACAATCTCTTGAAGTGAATACGAGGTATACATAACACTCCACAATGAATATTACATCTTATCACGAAACATAGAAATGAAATGCGACATCTCGTTTTAAGAAGCATTAGAACTCCATTCTTACGATACGTGGTCATCTGGAAACGCTATATCCTAGCAAGGAAGTGTCGCTTTTACATTCTTTTGAAGAGAATACGAGGTATATATGACACTTCGCAAATGAATATTATATCTTATCTCGAAACATAGAAGTGAGATGTGATATCACGTTTTAAGAATCACTAGAACTCTATTGTTTCGACACGTAGTCATCTGGAAACGCTATATCCTACAAGGTCGCACTTACATCCCTTTGAAGTGAATACGAGGTATACATGACACTTCGCAATGAATATTATATCTCATCATGAAACATGGAAATGAGATGCGACATCGCGTTTTGAGAAGCAGTAGAACCCTATTGCTTCGATACGTAGACACCTGCAAACTCTACTTCCTAGCAGGGAAGTGTCGCATTTACATTCATTTGAAGTGAATACGAGGTATACATGACACTTCGCAATGAATATTATACCTTATCATGAAACATATAAGTGAGATGCGAAATCGCGTTTTAAGAAGCATTAGAACTCTATTGCTACGATACGTAGATATCTGCAAACGCTATTTGCTAGCATGGAAGTTTCGCATTTACATTCATTTGAAGTGAATACGAGGTATACATGACACTTCGCAATGAATATTATATCTTATCTCGGAACCTAGAAGTGAGATGCGACATATCGTTTTAAGAAGCATTAGAACTCCGTTGCTACGATACGTAGACATCTCCAAACGCTATTTCCTAGCATGGAAGTGTCGCATTTACATTCATTTGAAGTGAAAACGAGGTATACATGACACTTCGCAATGAATATTATATCTTATCTCGAATCATAGAAGTGAAATGCGACATCTCGTTTTAAGAAGCATTAGAACTCCGTTGCTACGATACGTAGACATCTGCAAACGCTATTTCCTAGCATGGAAGTGTCGCATTTACATTCATTTGAAGTGAATGCTAGGTATACATGACACTTCGCAATGAATATTATATCTTATCTTGAAACATAGAAATAAGGTGCTATATTGCGTTTTGAGAAGCATTAGAACTCTATTGCTAATATACGTAGACATCCGCAGACCCTATTTCCTACCATGGAAATGTCGCACTTACATTCCACTGAAGTGAATACGAGGTATACATAACATTGCACAATGAATATTATATCTTATTACGAAACATAGAAATGAAATACGACATCTCGTTTTAAGAAGCATATGTACTCTATTGCTGTGATACGTAGACATCTGCATACAATATTTCCTTGCATGGATGTGTCGCATTTACATTTTTGTGATGTGAGTACGAAGTATACATGACACTCCACAATGAATGTTATATCTTATTACGAAACATAGAAATGAAATGCGACATCTCGTTTTAATAAGCACTAGAACTCTATCGCTACGATACGTAGACATCTGCAAACGCTATTTCCTAGCATGGAAGTTTCGCATTTACATTCTTTTGAAGTGAAAACGAGATGTACAAGACACTTCGCAATGAATATTATATCTTATCAAGAAACATAAAGGAAATATGCGATAACGCGTTTTAAGAAGCAATAGAACTCTATTTTTACGATACGTAGACATCTGCAAACAATATTTCCTAGCAAGGAAATGTCGCATTTACAATCTCTTGAAGTGAATACGAGGTATACATAACACTCCACAATGAATATTACATCTTATCACGAAACATAGAAATGAAATGCGACATCTCGTTTTAAGAAGCATTAGAACTCCATTCTTACGATACGTGGTCATCTGGAAACGCTATATCCTAGCAAGGAAGTGTCGCTTTTACATTCTTTTGAAGAGAATACGAGGTATATATGACACTTCGCAAATGAATATTATATCTTATCTCGAAGCATAGAAGTGAGATGTGATATCACGTTTTAAGAAGCATTAGAACTCTATTGCTGCGATACGTAGACATCTGCAAACGCTATTTCCTAGCATGGAAGTGTCGCATTTACATTCATTTAAAGTGAATACGAGGTATACATAACACTTCGCAATGAATATTATATCTTATCTCGGAACATAGAAGTGAGATGCGACATCTCGTTTTAAGAAGCATTAGAACTCCGTTGCTACGATACGTAGACATCTGCAAACGCTATTTCCTAGCATGGAAGTGTCGCATTTACATTCATTTGAAGTGAATACGAGGTATACATGACACTTCGCAATGAATATTATATCTTATCATGAAACATAGGAATAAGGTGCTATATTGCGTTTTGAGAAGCATTAGAACTCTATTGCTAATATACGTAGACATCTGCAGACCCTATTTCCTACCATGGAAATGTCGCACTTACATTCCACTGAAGTGAATACGAGGTATACATAACATTGCACAAAGAATATTATATCTTATTACGAAACATAGAAATGAAATACGACATCTCGTTTTTGAAGCATATGTACTCTATTGCTGTGATACGTAGACATCTGCATACAATATTTCCTTGCATGGATGTGTCGCATTTACATTTTTGTGATGTGAGTACGAAGTATACATGACACTCCACAATGAATGTTATATCTTATTACGAAACATAGAAATGAAATGCGACATCTCGTTTTAATAAGCACTAGAACTCTATCGCTACGATACGTAGACATCTGCAAACGCTATTTCCTAGCATGGAAGTTTCGCATTTACATTCTTTTGAAGTGAAAACGAGATGTACAAGACACTTCGCAATGAATATTATATCTTATCAAGAATCATAAAGGAAATATGCGATAACGCGTTTTAAGAAGCAATAGAACTCTATTTTTACGATACGCAGACATCTGCAAACAATATTTCCTAGCAAGGAAATGTCGCATTTACAATCTCTTGAAGTGAATACGAGGTATACATAACACTCCACAATGAATATTACATCTTATCACGAAACATAGAAATGAAATGCGACATCTCGTTTTAAGAAGCATTAGAACTCCATTCTTACGATACGTGGTCATCTGGAAACGCTATTTCCTAGCAAGGAAGTGTCGCTTTTACATTCTTTTGAAGAGAATACGAGGTATATATGACACTTCGCAATGAATATTATATCTTATCATGAAACATAGGAATAAGGTACTATATTGCGTTTTGAGGAGCATTAGAACTCTATTGCTAATATACGTAGACATCTACCGTCGCTATTTCCTAGCATGGAAGTGTCGCATTTACAATCTTATGAAGTGAGTACGAGGTATATGTGACACTTCGCTATGAATGTTATACCTAATCATGAAACATAGAATTGAAATGCGACATCTCGTTTTAAGAAGCATTAGAACACTATTGCTACGATACGTAGATATCTGCAAACGCTATTTCCTAGGATGCAAGTGTCGCATTTACATTCTTTTGAAGTGAATACGAGGTATACATGACAATTCGCAATGAATATTATATCTTATCACGAAACATAGGAATGAGGTGCTATATCGAGTTTTGGAAAGCGTTAAAACTCTATTGCTAATATACGTAGACATCTGCATACTCTATTTCCTAGCAAGGAAATGTCGCATTTACATTCCATTGAAGTGAATACGAGGTATACATGGCACATCGCAATGGATATTATATCTTATCATGAAACATAGAAGTGAGATGCGATATCGCGTTTTAAGAAGCATTAGAACTCTGTTGCTACGATACGTAGACATCTGCAAACGCTATTTCCTAGCAAGGAAGTGTCGCATTTACATTCCTTTGAAAGGAATACGAGGTATACATGACACTTCGCAATGGATATTATATCTTATCATGAAACATAGAATTGAGATGCGATATGACGATTTAAGAAGCATTAGAACACTATTGCTTCGACACGTAGACATCTGCAAACAATATTACCAAGCAAGGAAGTGTCGCGTTTACATTCTTTTGAATTGAATACGAGGTATTCATAGTACTGCACAATGAATATTATATCTTATCATGAAACATAGAATTGAGATGCGATATGACGATTTAAGAAGCATTAGAACACTATTGCTTCGACACGTAGACATCTGCAAACACTATTTCCTAGCACGGAACTGTCGCATTCACATTCGTTTGAATTGTATGCGAGGTATACATGAAACATCGCAATGAATATTATATATTATCATGAAACATAGATATGAGATGCGATATCGCGAATTAGCAAGCTTTAGAAATCTATTGCATCGATACGTAGACATCTGCAAACGCTATTTCCTAGCAAGGAAGTGTCGCATTTACATTCATTTTAAGTGTATGCGAGGTATACATGACCCTTCGCAATGAATATTATATATTGTCATGAAACATAGAAATGAGATGCGATATCGCGATTTAAGAATCATTAGAACACTATTGCTTCGATACGTAGGCATCTGCAAACGCTACTTCCTAGCAAGGACGTGTCGCATTTACATTCTTTTGAAACGAATACGAGGTATACATAAGACTCCACAATGAATATTATATCATATCATGAAACATAGAAATGAGATGCGATATCGCGAATTAGAAGGTTTTAGAACTCTATTGCTTCGATACGTAGACATCTGCAAACGCTATTTCCTAGCAAGGAAGCGTCGCATTTATATTCTTTTGAAGTGAATGCGAGGTATACATAACACTCCACAATGAATATTATATATTACCATGAAGCATAGTAATAAGTAGCGATATCGTGTTTTGAGAAGCATTAGAACTCTAATGCCACGATACGTAGACATCTGCAAACGCTACTTCCTAGCAAGGAAGTGTCGCATTTACATCCATTTGAAGTATAGACGAGATATACATAACACTGCACAATGAATATTACATCTTATCATGAAACATTGAAATGAGATGCGATATGATGATTTAAGAAGCATTAGAAATCTATTGCTTCGATACGTAGACATCTGCAAACGCTACTTCCTAGCAAGAAAGTGTCGCATTTACATTCTTTTGAAACGAATACGAGGTATACATAACATTCCACAATGAATATTATATCTTATCATGAAACATAGAAATGAGATGCGATATCGCGTTTTGAGAAGCATTAGAACCCTAATGACACGATACGTAGACATCTGCAATCACTATTTCCTAGCAAGGAAGTTTCGCATTTACATCCATTTGAAGTATAGACGAGAAATACATAACACTGCACAATGAGTATTGTATCTTATCATGAAACATAGAAATGATATGCGATATGGCTATTTAAGAAGCACTAGAACTCTACTGCCTCGATACGTAGACATCTGCAAACGCCATTTACTAGCAAGGAAGTGTCGCATTTACATTCTTTTGAAGTGAATACGAGGTATACATAACACTCCACAATGAATATTATATCTTATCATGAAACATAGAAATGTGATGTAATATGGCGATTTAAGAAGCATTAGAACACTATTTCTTCGATACGTAGACATCTGCAGACGCTACTTCCTAGCAAGGAAGTGTCGCATTTACATTCTTTTGAAAGGAATACAAGGAATACATGACACTTCGCAATGAATATTATATCTTATCATGAAACATAGAAATGAGATGCGATATGGCGATTTATGAAGCATTTGATGTCTATTACTTCGATACGTAGACATCTGCAAACGCTATTTCCAAGCATGAAATTGTAGCATTTACATCCATTTGAAGTATAGACGAGATATACATAACACTGCACAATGAATATTATATCTTATCATGAAACATAGAGATGAGGTGCGATATCGCGATTTAAGAAGCATTAGGAATCTATTGCTTCGATACGTAGACATCTGCAAACGCTATTTCCTAGCAAGGAAGTGTCGCATTTACATACATTTTAAGTGTGTGCGAGGTATACATGACCCATCGCAATGAATATTATATATTGTCATGAAACGTAGAAATGAGATGCGATATCGCGATTTAAGAAGCATTAGAACTCTATTGGTTCGATACGTCGACATCTGCAAACGCTACTTCCTAACAAGGGAGTGTCATATTTACATTCTTTTGAAAGGAATACGAGGTATACATGACACATCACAATGAATATTATATCTTATCATGAAACATAGAATTGAGATGCGATATGACGATTTAAGAAGCATTAAAACTCTATTGCTTCGACACGTAGACATCTGCAAACACTATTTCCTAGCAAGGAACTGGCGCATTCACATTCGTTTGAATTGTATGCGAGGTATACATGAAACTTCGCAATGAATATTATATATTATCATGAAACATAGATATGAGATGCGATATCGCGAATTAGCAAGCTTTAGAAATCTATTGCTTCGATACGTAGACATCTGCAAACGCTATTTCCTAGCAAGGAAGTGTCGCGTTTACATTCTTTTGAAGTGAATACGAGGTATACATAACACTCCACAATGAATATTACATCTCATTATGTAACATAGAAATGAGATGTAATATTGCGATTTAAGAAGCCTCAGAACTCTATTGCATCGATACGTAGACATCTGCAAACGCTACTTCCTAACAAGGAAGTGTCGCATTTACATCCTTTTGAAGTGAATACGAGGTATACATAACACTGCACAATGAATATTGTATCTTATCATGAAACATAGAAATGATATACGATATCCCGATTTAAAAGGCATTAGAAATCTATTGCTTTGGTAAGTAGACATCTGCAAACGCTATTTCCAAGCAAGGAAGTGTCGCATTTACATTCTTTTGAAGTGAATACGAGGTATACATAACACTGCACAATGAATATTATATATTATCATGAAACATAGCATTGAGTAGCGATATCGCATTTTGAGAGGCATTAGAACTCTAATGCTACGATACGTAGACATCTGCAAACGCTATTTCCTAGCAAGGAAGTGTCGCATTTACATCCATTTGAAGTATAGACGAGATATACATAACATTGCACAATGAATATTATATCTTATCATGAAACATAGAAATGAGATGCGATATGGCGATCTAAGAAGCATTAGAACTCTATTGGTTCGATACGTAGACATCTGCAAACGCTACTTCCTAACAAGGGAGTGTCGCATTTACATTCTTTTGAAAGGAATACGAGGTATACATGACACTTCACAATGAATATTATATCTTATCATGAAACATAGAAATGAGATGCGATATCGCGATATATGAAGCATTAGATGTCTATTGCTTCGATACGTAGACATCTGCAAACGCTATTTCCTAGCAAGGAAGTGTCGCATTTACATTCCTTTCAAAGGAATACGAGGTATACATGACACTTCGCAATGGATATTATATCTTACCATGAAACATAGAATTGAGATGCGATATGACGATTTAAGAAGCATTAGAACACTATTGCTTCGACACGTAGACATCTGCAAACAATATTACCAAGCAAGGAAGTGTCGCGTTTACATTCTTTTGAATTGAATACGAGGTATTCATAATACTGCACAATGAATATTATATCTTATCATGAAACATAGAATTGAGATGCGATATGACGATTTAAGAAGCATTAGAACACTATTGCTTCGACACGTAGACATCTGCAAACACTATTTCCTAGCACGGAACTGTCGCATTCACATTCGTTTGAATTGTATGCGAGGTATACATGAAACTTCGCAATGAATATTATATATTATCATGAAACATAGATATGAGATGCGATATCGCGAATTAGCAAGCTTTAGAAATCTATTGCATCGATACGTAGACATCTGCAAACGCTACTTCCTAGCAAGGAAGTGTCGCATTTACATCCATTTGAAGTATAGACGAGATATACATAACACTGCACAATGAATATTACATCTTATCATGAAACATTGAAATGAGATGCGATATGATGATTTAAGAAGCATTAGAAATCTATTGCTTCGATACGTAGACATCTGCAAACGCTACTTCCTAGCAAGAAAGTGTCGCATTTACATTCTTTTGAAACGAATACGAGGTATACATAACATTCCACAATGAATATTATATCTTATCATGAAACATAGAAATGAGATGCGATATCGCGTTTTGAGAAGCATTAGAACCCTAATGACACGATACGTAGACATCTGCAAACGCTATTTCCTAGCAAGGAAGTTTCGCATTTACATCCATTTGAAGTATAGACGAGAAATACATAACACTGCACAATGAGTATTGTATCTTATCATGAAACATAGAAATGATATGCGATATGGCTATTTAAGAAGCACTAGAACTCTACTGCCTCGATACGTAGACATCTGCAAACGCCATTTACTAGCAAGGAAGTGTCGCATTTACATTCTTTTGAAGTGAATACGAGGTATACATAACACTCCACAATGAATATTATATCTTATCATGAAACATAGAAATGTGATGTAATATGGCGATTTAAGAAGCATTAGAACACAATTTCTTCGATACGTAGACATCTGCAAACGCTACTTCCTAGCAAGGAAGTGTCGCATTTACATTCTTTTGAAAGGAATACAAGGAATACATGACACTTCGCAATGAATATTATATCTTATCATGAAACATAGAAATGAGATGCGATATGGCGATTTATGAAGCATTTGATGTCTATTACTTCGATACGTAGACATCTGCAAACGCTATTTCCAAGCATGAAATTGTAGCATTTACATCCATTTGAAGTATAGACGAGATATACATAACACTGCACAATGAATATTATATCTTATCATGAAACATAGAGATGAGGTGCGATATCGCGATTTAAGAAGCATTAGGAATCTATTGCTTCGATACTTAGACATCTGCAAACGCTATTTCCTAGCAAGGAAGTGTCGCATTTACATACATTTTAAGTGTGTGCGAGGTATACATGACCCATCGCAATGAATATTATATATTGTCATGAAACGTAGAAATGAGATGCGATATCGCGATTTAAGAAGCATTAGAACTCTATTGGTTCGATATGTCGACATCTGCAAACGCTACTTCCTAACAAGGGAGTGTCATATTTACATTCTTTTGAAAGGAATACGAGGTATACATGACACATCACAATGAATATTATATCTTATCATGAAACATAGAATTGAGATGCGATATGACGATTTAAGAAGCATTAAAACACTATTGCTTCGACACGTAGACATCTGCAAACACTATTTCCTAGCAAGGAACTGGCGCATTCACATTCGTTTGAATTGTATGCGAGGTATACATGAAACTTCGCAATGAATATTATATATTATCATGAAACATAGATATGAGATGCGATATCGCGAATTAGCAAGCTTTAGAAATCTATTGCTTCGATACGTAGACATCTGCAAACGCTATTTCCTAGCAAGGAAGTGTCGCGTTTACATTCTTTTGAAGTGAATACGAGGTATACATAACACTCCACAATGAATATTATATCTTATCATGAAACATAGAATTGAGATGCGATATCTCGTTTTAAGAAGCATTAGAACTCTATCGCTTCGACACGTAGACATCTGCAAACACTATTTCCTAGCAAGGAACTGTCGCATTCACATTCGTTTGAATTGTATGCGAGGTATACATGAAACTTCGCAATGAATATTATATATTATCATGAAACATAGATATGAGATGCGATATCGCGAATTAGCAAGCTTTAGAAATCTATTGCTTAGTTACGTAGACATCTGCAAACTCTATTTCCTAGCAAGGAAATGTCGCATTTACATTCATTTTAAGTGTATGCGAGGTATACATGACCCTTCGCAATGAATATTACATATTGTCATGAAACATAGAAATGAGATGCGATATCGCGATTTAAGAATCATTAGAACACTATTGCTTCGATACGTAGGCATCTGCAAACGTTACTTCCTAGCAAGGACGTGTCGCATTTACATTCTTTTGAAACGAATACGAGGTATACATAAGACTCCACAATGAATATTATATCTTATTACGAAACATAGAAATGAAATACGACATCTCGTTTTAAGAATCATTAGTACTCTATTGCTGTGACACGTAGACATCTGCAAACAATATATCCCAGCAAGGAAGTGTCGCATTTACATTCTTGTGAAGTGAAATCGAGGTATACATGACACTTCGCAATGAATATTATATCTTATCATGGAACATAGAAGTGAGATGCGATATCGTGTTCTAAGAAGCATTAGAACCCTATTGCTACGATACGTAGACATCTGCAAACGCCATTTCCTAGCATGGACATGTCGCACTTATATTCCACTGAAGTGAATACGAGGTATACATAACATTACACAATGAATATTATATCTTATTACGAAACATTGAAATGAAATACGACATCTCGTTTTAAAAAGCATTAGTACTCTATTGCTGTGATACGTAGACATCTGCAAACGCTATTTCCTAGCAAGGAAGTGTCGCATTTACATACATCTTAAGTGTATGCGAGGTATACGTGACCCATTGCAATGAATACTATATATTGTCATGAAACATAGAAATGAGATGCGATATCGCGATTTAAGAAGCATTAGAACTCTATTGCTTCGGTACGTAGAAATCTGCAAACGCTATTTCCTAGCAAGGAAGTGTCGCATTTACATCCATTTGAAGTATAGACGAGATATACATAACACTGCACAATGAATATTATATCTTATCATGAAACATAGAAATGAGATGCGATATGGCGATTTAAGAAGCATTAGAACTCTACTGCTTCGATACGTAGACATCTGCAAACAATATTACCAAGCAAGGAAGTGTCGCGTTTACATTCTTTTGAATTGAATACGAGGTATTCATAATACTGCACAACGAATATTATATCTTATCATGAAACATAGAATTGAGATGCGATATGACGATTTAAGAAGCATTAGAACACTATTGCTTCGACACGTAGACATCTGCAAACACTATTTCCTAGCACGGAACTGTCGCATTCACATTCGTTTGAATTGTATGCGAGGTATACATGAAACTTCGCAATGAATATTATATATTATCATGAAACATAGATATGAGATGCGATATCGCGAATTAGCAAGCTTTAGAAATCTATTGCATCGATACGTAGACATCTGCAAACGCTATTTCCTAGCAAGGAAGCGTCGCATTTATATTCTTTTGAAGTGAATACGAGGTATACATAACACTCCACAATGAATATTATATATTACCATGAAGCATAGTAATAAGTAGCGATATCGTGTTTTGAGAAGCATTAGAACTCTAATGCCACGATTCGTAGACATCTGCAAACGCTACTTCCTAGCAAGGAAGTGTCGCATTTACATTCTTTTGAAAGGAATACGAGGTAAACGTGACACTTCGCAATGTATATTATATCTTATCATGAAACATAGAAATGAGATGCGATATGACGATTTAAGAAGCATTAGAAGTCTATTGCTTCGATACGTAGACATCTGCAAACGCTACTTCCTAGCAAGAAAGTGTCGCATTTACATTCTTTTGACACGAATACGAGGTACACATAACATTCCACAATGAATATTATATCTTATCATGAAACATAGAAATGAGATGCGATATCGCGTTTTGAGAAGCATTAGAACCCTAATGACACGATACGTAGACATCTGCAAACCCTATTTCCTAGCAAGGAAGTTTCGCATTTACATCCATTTGAAGTATAGACGAGAAATACATAACACTGCACAATGAGTATTATATCTTATCATGAAACATAGAAATGATATGCGATATGGCTATTTAAGAAGCACTAGTACTCTACTGCCTCGATACGTAGACATCTGCAAACGCCATTTACTAGCAAGGAAGTGTCGCATTTACATTCTTTTGGAGTGAATACGAGGTATACATAACACTCCACAATGAATATTATATCTTATCATGAAACATAGAAATGTGATGTAATATGGCGATTTAAGAAGCATTAGAACACTATTTCTTCGATACGTAGACATCTGCAAACGCTACTTCCTAGCAAGGAAGTGTCGCATTTACATTCTTTTGAAACGAATACGAGGTATACATAAGACTCCACAATGAATATTATATCTTATCATGAAACATAGAAATGAGATGCGATATCGCGAATTAGAAGGTTTTAGAACTCTATTGCTTCGATACGTAGACATCTGCAAACGCTATTTCCTAGCAAGGAAGTGTCGCATTTACATACATTTTAAGTGTGTGCGAGGTATACATGACCCATCGCAATGAATATTATATATTGTCATGAAACGTAGAAATGAGATGCGATATCGCGATTTAAGAAGCATTAGAACTCTATTGGTTCGATACGTCGACATCTGCAAACGCTACTTCCTAACAAGGGAGTGTCATATTTACATTCTTTTGAAAGGAATACGAGGTATACAAGACACATCACAATGAATATTATATCTTATCATGAAACATAGAATTGAGATGCGATATGACGATTTAAGAAGCATTAAAACACTATTGCTTCGACACGTAGACATCTGCAAACACTATTTCCTAGCAAGGAACTGGCGCATTCACATTCGTTTGAATTGTATGCGAGGTATACATGAAACTTCGCAATGAATATTATATATTATCATGAAACATAGATATGAGATGCGATATCGCGAATTAGCAAGCTTTAGAAATCTATTGCTTCGATACGTAGACATCTGCAAACGCTATTTCCAAGCAAGGAAGTGTCGCATTTACATTCTTTTGAAGTGAATACGAGGTATACATAACACTCCATAATGAATATTATATCTTACCATGAAACATAGAAATGAGATGTAATATGGCGATTTAAGAAGCATTAGTACACTATTGCGTCGATACGTAGATATCTGCAAACGCTACTTCCAAGCAAGGAAGTGTCTCATTTACATTCTTTTGAAAGGAATACGGGGTATACATGACACTTCGCAATGAATATTATATCTTATCATGAAACATAGAAATGAGATGTAATATGGCGATTTAAGAAGCATTAGAACACTATTGCTTCGGTACGGAGACATCTGCAAACGCTATTTCCTAGCAAGGAAGTGTCGCATTTACATTCTTTTGAAGTGTATACGAGGTATACATGACTCTTCGGAATGGATATTATATCTTGTCATGTAACATAGAAGTGAGGTGCGATATCGCGTTTTAAGAAGCACTAGAACCCTATTGCCTCGATGCGGAGATATCTGCAAACGCTATTTCCTAGGATGGAAGTGTCACATTTACATTCTTTTGAATGGAATTCGAGGTATACATGACACTTCGGAATGAATATTATAACTTATCACGAAACATAGAAATGAGATGCGATATCGCGATCTAAGAAGCATTAGAATTCTATTGCTACGATACGTAGACATCAGCAAACGCTATTTCCTAGCATGGAAGTGTAGCATTTACATTCTTTTGAAGTGAATACGAGGTATACATGACACATCGCAATGGATATTATATCATATCATGAAACATAGAAGTGAGATGCGATATCGCGTTTTAAGAAGCATTAGAACTCTATTGCTACGATACGTAGACATCTGCAAACGCTATTTCCTAGCATGCAAGTGTCGCATTTACAATCTTTTGAAGTGAATACGAGGTATACATAACACTCCACAATGAATATTATATCTTATCACGAAACATAGAAATGGAATGCGACATCTCGTTTTAAGGAGCATTAGAAATCCATTCTTACGATACGTGGTCATCTGGAAACGCTATTTCCTAGCAAGGAAGTGTCGCTTTTACATTCTTTTGAAGAGAATAAGAGGTATACATGACACTTCGCAATGAAAATTATATCTTATCTCGAAACACAGAAGTGAGATGTGATATCGCGTTTTAGGAAGCATTAGAACTCTATTGCTACGATACGTAGACATCTGCAAACGCTACTTCCTAGCAAGGAAGTTTCGCATTTACATTCATTTGAAGTGAATACGAGGTATACATGACACTTCGCAATGAATATTATATCTCATCATGAAACATGGAAATGAGATGCGACATCGCGTTTTGAGAAGCAGTAGAACCCTATCGCTACGATACGTAGACATCTGCAAACAATATTTCCTAGCAAGGAAGTGTCGCATTTACAATCTTTTGAAGTGAATACGAGGTGTACATAACACTCCACAATAAATATTATATCTTATCACGAAACATAGAAATGAAATGCGACATCTCGTTTTAAGGAGCATTAGAACTCCATTCTTATGATACGTGGTCATCTGGAAACTCTATTTCCTAGCAAGGAAGTGTCGCTTTTACATTCTTTTGAAGAGAATACGAGGTATACATGACACTTCGCAATGAATATTATATCTTATCTCGAAACATAGAAGTGAGATGTTATATCGCGTTTTAAGAAGCATTAGAACTCTATTGCTACGATACGTAGACATCTGCAAACGCTATTTCCTAGCAAGGAAGTTTCGCATTTACATTCTTTTGAAGTGAATACGAGGTATACATGACACTTCGCAATGAATATTATATCTCATCATGAAACATGGAAATGAGATGCGACATCGCGTTTTGAGAAGCAGTAGAACCCTATCGCTACGATACGTAGACATCTGCAAACAATATTTCCTAGCAAGGAAGTGTCGCATTTACAATCTTTTGAAGTGAATACGAGGTGTACATAACACTCCACAACAAATATTATATCTTATCACGAAACATAGAAATGAAATGCGACATCTCGTTTTAAGGAGCATTAGAACTCCATTCTTATGATACGTGGTCATCTGGAAACTCTATTTCCTAGCAAGGAAGTGTCGCTTTTACATTCTTTTGAAGAGAATACGAGGTATACACGACCCTTCGCAATGAATATTATATCTTATCTCGAAACATAGAAGTGAGATGTTATATCGCGTTTTAAGAAGCATTAGAACTCTATTGCTACGATACGTAGACATCTGCAAACGCTATTTCCTAGCAAGGAAGTTTCGCATTTACATTCTTTTGAAGTGAATACGAGGTATACATAACACCCCACAATGAATATTATATCTTATCACGAAACATAGAAATGAAATGCGGCATCTCGTTTTAAGAAGCATTAGAACTCTATTGCTACCATACGTAGACATCTGCAAACGCTATTTCCTAGCATGGAAGTGTCTTATTTACATTCTTTTGAAGTGAATCCGAGGTATACATGACACTTCGCAATGAATGTTATATCTTATCATGAAACATAGGAATGAGGTGCTATATTGCGTTTTGAGAAGCATTAGAACTCTATAGCTAATATACGTAGACATCTGCAGACCCTATTTCCTACCATGGAAATGTCGCACTTACATTCCATTGAAGTGAATACGAGGTATACATAACATTACACAATGAATATAATATCTTATTACGAAACATAGAAATGAAATACGACATCTCGTTTTCAGAAGCATAAGTACTCTATTGCTGTGATACGTAGACATCTGTATACGCTATTTCCTAGCATGGAAGTGTCGCATTTACATTCTTTTGAAGTGAATACGAGGTTTACATGACACTTCGCAATGAATATTATATCTTATCATGAAACATAGAAGTGAGATGCGATATCGCGTTTTAAGAAGCATTAGAACTCTATTGCTACGATACGTAGACATCTGCAAACGCTATTTCCTAGCATGGAAGTGTCGCATTTACATTCTTTTGAAGTGAATACGAGGTATACATGACACTTCGCAATGAATATTATATCTTATCATGAAACATAGGAATGAGGTGCTATATTGCGTTTTGAGAAGCATTAGAACTCTATTGCTAATATACGTAGACATCTGCAGACCCTATTTCCTGCCATGGAAATGTCGCACTTACATTCCATTGATGTGAATACGAGGTATACATAACATTACACAATGAATATAATATCTTATTACGAAACATAGAAATGAAATACGACATCTCGTTTTCAGAAGCATAAGTACTCTATTGCTGTGATACGTAGACATCTGCATACGCTATTTCCTAGCATGGAAGTGTCGCATTTACATTCTTTTGAAGTGAATACGAGGTATACATGACACTTCGCAATGAATATTATATCTTTTCATGAAACATAGAAGTGAGATGCGATATCGCGTTTTAGAAGCATTGGAACTCTATTGCTACGATACGTAGGCACCTGCAAACGCTATTTCCTAGCATGCAAGTGTCGCATTTACATTCTTTTGAAGTGAATACGAGGTATACATGACACTTCGCAATGAATATTATATCTTATCATGATACATAGAAGTGAGATGCGATATCGCGTTTTAAGAATCACTAGAACTCTATTGTTTCGACACGTAGTCATCTGGAAACGCTATATCCTAGCAAGGAAGTGTCGCACTTACATCCCTTTGAAGTGAATACGAGGTATACATGACACTTCGCAATGAATATTATATCTCATCATGAAACATGGAAATGAGATGCGACATCGCGTTTTGAGAAGCAGTAGAACCCTATCGCTACGATACGTAGACATCTGCAAACAATATTTCCTAGCAAGGAAGTGTCGCATTTACAATCTTTTGAAGTGAATACGAGGTGTACATAACACTCCACAATAAATATTATATCTTATCACGAAACATAGAAATGAAATGCGACATCTCGTTTTAAGGAGCATTAGAACTCCATTCTTATGATACGTGGTCATCTGGAAACTCTATTTCCTAGCAAGGAAGTGTCGCTTTTACATTCTTTTGAAGAGAATACGAGGTATACATGACACTTCGCAATGAATATTATATCTTATCTCGAAACATAGAAGTGAGATGTTATATCGCGTTTTAAGAAGCATTAGAACTCTATTGCTACGATACGTAGACATCTGCAAACGCTATTTCCTAGCAAGGAAGTTTCGCATTTACATTCTTTTGAAGTGAATACGAGGTATACATAACACCCCACAATGAATATTATATCTTATCACGAAACATAGAAATGAAATGCGGCATCTCGTTTTAAGAAGCATTAGAACTCTATTGCTACCATACGTAGACATCTGCAAACGCTATTTCCTAGCATGGAAGTGTAGCATTTACATTCTTTTGAAGTGAATACGAGGTATACATGACACTTCGCAATGGATATTATATCATATCATGAAACATAGAAGTGAGATGCGATATCGCGTTTTAAGAAGCATTAGAACTCTATTGCTACGATACGTACACATCTGCAAACGCTATTTCCTAGCAAGGAAGTTTCGCATTTACATTCATTTGAAGTGAATACGAGGTATACATAACACTCCACAATGAATATTATATCTTATCACGAAACATAGAAATGGAATGCGACATCTCGTTTTAAGGAGCATTAGAACTCCATTCTTACGATACGTGGTCATCTGGAAACGCTATTTCCTAGCAAGGAAGTGTCGCTTTTACATTCTTTTGAAGAGAATAAGCGGTATACATGACACTTCGCAATGAAAATTATATCTTATCTCGAAACACAGAAGTGAGATGTGATATCGCGTTTTAGGAAGCATTAGAACTCTATTGCTACGATACGTAGACATCTGCAAACGCTACTTCCTAGCAAGGAAGTTTCGCATTTACATTCATTTGAAGTGAATACGAGGTATACATGACACTTCGCAATGAATATTATACCTTATCTCGAAACATAGAAGTGAGATGCGACATCTCGTTTTAAGCAGCATTAGAACTCTGTTGCTACGATACGTAGACATCTGCAAACGCTATTTCCAAGCATGGAAGTGTCGCATTTACATTCTTTTGAAGTGAATACGAGGTATACATGACACTTCGCAATGGATATTATATCTTATCATGAAACATAGTAGTGAGATGCGATATCGCGTTTTAAGAAGCATTAGAACTCTATTGCTACGATACGTAGACATCTGCAAACTCTATTTCCTAGCATGGAAGTGTCGCATTTACATTCTTTTGAAGTGAATACGAGGTATACATGACACTTCGCAATGAATATTATATCTTATCATGAAACATAGAAGTGAGATGCGATATCGCGTTTTAGGAAGAATTAGAACTCTATTGCGACGATACGTAGACATCCGCAAACTCTATTTCCTAGCATGGAAGTGTCGCATTTACATTCTTTTGAAGTGAATAGGAGGTATACATGACACTTCGCAATGAATATTATATCTTATCATGAAACATAGAAGTGAGATGCGTTATCGCGTTTTAAGAAGCATTAGAACTCTATTGCTACGATACGTAGGCATCTGCAAACGCTATATCCTAGCATGCAAGTGTCGCATTTTCATTCTTTTGAAGTGAATACGAGGTATACATGAGACTTCGCAATGAATATTATATCTTATCAAGAAACATAGTGGAAATATGCGATATCGCGTTTTAAGAAGCATTAGAACTCTACTTTTACGATACGTAGACATCTGCAAACAATATTTCCTAGCAAGGAAGTGTCGCATTTACAATCCTTTGAAGTGAATACGAGGTGTACATAACACTCCACAATGAATATTATATCTTATCTCGAAACATAGAAATGAAATGCGACATCTCGTTCTAAGGAGCATTAGAACTCCATTCTTATGATACGTGGTCATCTGGAAACTCTATTTCCTAGCAAGGAAGTGTCGCTTTTACATTCTTTTGAAGAGAATACGAGGTATACATGACACTTCGCAATGAATATTATATCTTATCTCGAAACATAGAAGTGAGATGTTATATCGCGTTTTAAGAAGCATTAGAACTCTACTTTTACGATACGTAGACATCTGCAAACAATATTTCCTAGCAAGGAAGTGTCGCATTTACAATCTTTTGAAGTGAATACGAGGTATACATGACACTTCGCAATGAATATTATGTTTTATCATGAAACATAGCAGTGAGATGCGATATCGCGATTTAAGAAGCTTTAGAACCCTATTGCTACGATGCGTAGACATCTGCATTTGTAATTTCCTAGCAAGCAAGTGTCGCATTAACATCCTTTGAAGTGAATACGAGGTATGCATAACATTCCACAATGAATATTATATCTTATTACGAAACATAGAAATGAAATGCGACTTCTCATTTTAAGAAGCATTAGAACTCTATTGCTACGATACGTAGACATCTGCAAACGCTATTTCCTAGCATGGAAGTGTCGCATTTACATTCTTTTGAAGTGAATACGATGTATACATGACACTTCGCAATAAATATTATATCTTATCATGAAACATAGGAATGAGGTGCTATATTGCGTTTTGAGAAGCATTAGAACTCTATTGCTAATATACGTAGACATCTGCAGACCCTATTTCCTACCATGGAAATGTCGCACTTACATTCCATTGAAGTGAATACGAGGTATACATAACATTACACAATGAATATAATATGTTATTACGAAACATAGAAATGAAATACGACATCTCGTTTTCAGAAGCATAAGTACTCTATTGCTGTGATACGTAGACATCTGCATACGCTATTTCCTAGCATGGAAGTGTCGCATTTACATTCTTTTGAAGTGAGTACGAGGTATACATGACACTTCGCAATGAATATTATATCTTATTAAGAAACATAGTGGAAATATGCGATATCGCGTTTTAAGAAGCATCAGAACTCTACTTTTACGATACGTAGACATCTGCAAATGCTATTTCCTAGCATGGAAATGACGCATTTACATTCTTTTGAAGTGAATACGGAGTATACATGACACTTCGCGATGAATATTATATCTTACCTCGAAACATAGAAGAGAGTTGCGACATCTCGTTTTAAGAAGCATTAGAACTCTGTTGCTACGATACGTAGACATCAGCAAACGCTATTTCCTAGAATGGAAGTGTAGCATTTACATTCTTTTGAAGTGAATACGAGGTATACATATCATTGCACAATGGATATTATATCATATCATGAATCATAGAAGTGAGATGCGATATCGCGTTTTAAGAAGCATTAGAACTCTATTGCTACGATACGTAGACATCTGCAAACGCTATTTCCTAGCATGGAAGTGTCGCATTTACATTCATTTGAAGTGAATACGAGGTATACATAACACTTCGCAATGAATATTATATCTTATCTCGGAACATAGAAGTGAGATGCGACATCTCGTTTTAAGAAGCATTAGAACTCCGTTGCTACGATACGTAGACATCTGCAAACGCTATTTCCTAGCATGGAAGTGTCGCATTTACATTCATTTGAAGTGAATACGAGGTATACATGACACTTCGCAATGACTATTATATCTTATCATGAAACATAGGAATGAGTTGTGATATCGCATTTTGAGAAACACTAGAACACTATTGCTTCGATACGTAGACATCTGCAAGCGCTACTTGCTAGCAAAGTAGTGCCGCTTTTACATTCTTCTGAAGTGAATACGAGATATACATAACACTCCACAATGAATATTATATCTTATCACGAAACATAGAAATGAAATGCGACATCTCGTTCTAAGGAGCATTAGAACTCCATTCTTACGATACGTGGTCATCTGGAAACGCTATTTCCTAGCATGGAAGGGTCGCATTTACATTCTTTTGAAGTGAGTACGAGGTATACATAACACTCCATAATGTATATTATATCTTTTCATGAAACATAGAAGTGAGATGCGATATCGCGTTTTAAGAAGCATTAGAAATCTGTTGCTACGATACGTAGACATCTGCAAACGCTATTTCCTAGCATGGAAGTGTCGCATTTACATTCTTTTGTAGTGAATACGAGACATACATGACACTTCGAAATGAATATTATATCTTATCATGAAACATAGGAATGAGGTGCTATATCGCGTTTTAGGAAGCATTAGAACACTATTGCTGCGATACGTAGACATCTGCAAACGCTATTTCCTCGCATGGAAGTGTCGCATTTACATTCTTTTGAAGTGAATACGAGATATACATGACACTTCGCAATGAATATTATATCTTATCATGAAACATAGGAATGAGGTGCTATATCGCGTTTTGAGAAACATTAGAACTCTATTGCTAATATGCGTAGACATCTGCAAACTCTATTTCCTAGCATTACACTTACATTCCACTGGCATTCCACTGAAGTGAATACGAGGAATACATAACACTCCACAATGAATATTATATCTTATCACGAAACATAGAAATGAAATGCGGCATCTCGTTTTAAGACGCATTAGAACTCTATTGCTACGATACGTAGACATCTGCAAATGCTATTTCCTAGCGTGGAAGTGTCATATTTACATTCTTTTGAAGTGAATAAGAGGTATACATGACACTTCGCAATGAATATTATATCTTATCATGAAACATAGATGTGAGATGCGATATCGCGTTCTAAGAAGCATTAGAACTCTATTGCTACGATACGTAGACATCAGCAAACGCTATTTCCTAGCATGGAAGTGTCTTATTTACATTCTTTTGAAGTGAATACGAGGTATACATGACACTTCGCAATGAATATTATATCCTTTCATGAAACAAAGTAGTGAGATGCGATATCGCGTTTTAAGAAGCATTAGAAATCTATTGCTACGATACGTAGACATCTGCAAACGCTATTTCCTAGCATGGAAGTGTCGCATTTACATTCTTTTGAAGTGAATACGAGATATACATGACACTTCGAAATGAATATTATATCTTATCATGAAACATAGGAATGAGGTGCTATATCGCGTATTGAGAAGCATTAGAACTCTATTGCTAATATACGTAGACATCTGCAAACTCTATTTCCTAGCATGGACATGTGGCACTTACATTCCACTGAAGTTAATACGAGCTATACATAACATTACACAATGAGTATTATATCTTATTACGAAACATAGAAATGAAATACGACATCTCGTTTTAAGAAGCATCAGTACTCTATTGCTGTGATACGTAGACATCTGCAAACAATATTTCCTAGCAAGGATGTGTCGCATTTACATTCTTGTGAAGTGAAATCGAGGTATACATGACACTTCGCACTGAATATTATATCTTATCATGAAACATAGAAGTGAGATGCGATATCGCGTTTTAAGAAGCATTAGAACTCTATTGCTACGATACGTAGACATCTGCAAACGCTATTTCCTAGCACGGAAGTGTCGCATTTACATTCATTTGAAGTGAATACGAGGTATACATGACACTTCGCAATGAATATTATACCTTATCATGAAACGTAGAAGGGAGATGCGATATCGCGTTTTAGGAAGCATTGGAACTCTATAGCTGCGATACATAGACATCTGCAAACGCTATTTCCTAGCATGGAAGTGTCGCATTTACATTCTTTTGATGTGAATACGAGATATACATGACACTTCGCAATGAATATTATATCTTATCATGAAACATAGGAATGAGGTGCTATATCGCGTTTTGAGAAGCATTAGAACTCTATTGCTACGATACGTAGACATCTGCAAACGCTATTTCCTAGCATGGAAGTGTCGCATTTACATTCTTTTGAAGTGAATACGAGGTATACATGACACTTCGCAATGAATATTATATCTTATCATGAAACACAGGAATGAGGTGCTATTTCGCGTTTTGAGAAGCATTAGAACTCTATTGCTAATATGCGTAGACATCTGCAAACTCTATTTCCTAGCATGGACATGTGGCACTTACATTCCACTGATGTGAATACGAGGTATACATAACATTACACAATGAGTATTATATCTTATTACGAAACATAGAAATGAAATACGACATCTCGTTTTAAGAAGCATTATTACTCTATTGCTGTGATACGTAGACATCTGCAAACAATATTTCCTAGCAAGGAAGTGTCATATTTACATTCTTTTGAAGTGAATACGAGGTATACATGACACTTCGCAATGAATATTATATCTTATCATGAAACATAGAAGTGAAATACGACATCTCGTTTTAAGAAGCATTAGTACTCTATTGCTGTGATACGTAGACATCTGCAAACAATATTTCCTAGCAAGGAAGTGTCGCATTTACATTCTTTTGAAGTGAATACGAGGTATACATGACACTTCGCAATGAATATTATACCTTATCATGAAACATAGAGGAGAGGTGCGATATCGCGTTTTAGGAAGCATTAGAACTGTATTGCTAATATGCGTAGACATCTGCAAACACTATTTCCTAGCATGGACATGTGGCACTTACATTCCACTGAAGTGAATACGAGGTATACATAACATTACACAATGAGTATTATATCTTATTACGAAACATAGAAATGAAATACGACATCTCGTTTTAAGAAGCATTATTACTCTATTGCTGGGATACGTAGGCATCTGCAAACGCTATTTCCTAGCATGGAAGTATCGCATTTACATACTTTTGATGTGAATACGAGATATACATGACACTTCGCAATGAAGATTATATCTTATCACGGAACATAGAAAAGAAATGAGGCATCTCGTTTTAGGAAGCATTAGAACTCTATTGCTACGATACGTAGACATCTGCAAACGCTATTTCCTAGCATGGAAGTGTCGCATTTACATTCGTTTGAAGTGAATACGAGATATACATGACACTTCGCAATGAATATTATACCTTATCATGAAACATAGAAGGGAGATGCGATATCGCGTTTTAGGAAGTATTGGAACTCTATAGCTGCGATACGTAGACATCTGCAAACGCTATTTCCTAGCATGGAAGTGTCGCATTTACATTCTTTTGATGTGAATACGAGATATACATGACACTTCGCAATGAATATTATATCTTATCATGAAACATAGGAATGAGGTGCTATATCGCGTTTTGGGAAGCATTAGAACTCTATTGCTACGATACGTAGACATCTGAAAAGGCTATTCCCTAGCATGGAAGGGTCGCATTTACATTCTTTTGAAGTGAGTACGAGGTATACATATCACTCCATAATGAATATTATATCTTATCATGAAACATAGCAGTGAGATGCGATATCGCGTTTTAAGAAGCATTAGAGCTCTAGTGCTACGATACGTAGACATCTGCAAACGCTATTTCCTAGCACGGAAGTGTCGCATTTACATTCATTTGAAGTTAATACGAGGTATACATGACACTTCGCAATGAATATTATACCTTATCATGAAACATAGAAGGGAGATGCGATATCGTGTTTTAGGAAGCATTGGAACTCTATAGCTGCGATACGTAGACATCTGCAAACGCTATTTCCTAGCATGGAAGTGTCGCATTTACATTCTTTTGATGTGAATACGAGATATACATGACACTTCGCAATGAATATTATATCTTATCATGACACATAGGAATGAGGTGCTATATCGCGTTTTGAGAAGCATTAGAACTCTATTGCTACGATACGTAGACATCTGCAAACGCTATTTCCTAGCATGGAAGTGTCGCATTTACATTCTTTTGAAGTGAATACGAGGTATACATGACACTTCGCAATGAAAATTATATCTTATCATGAAACACAGGAATGAGGTGCTATATCGCGTTTTGAGAAGCATTAGAACTCTATTGCTAATATGCGTAGACTTCTGCAAACTCTATTTCCTAGCATGGACATGTGGCACTTACATTCCACTAATGCGAATACGAGGTATACATAACATTACACAATGAGTATTATATCTTATTACGAAACATAGAAATGAAATACGACATCTCGTTTTAGGAAGCATTATTACTCTATTGCTGTGATACGTAGACATCTGCAAACGCTATTTCCTAGCATGGAAGTGTCGCATTTACATTCTTTTGAAATGAATACGAGGTATACATGACACTTCGCAATGAATATTATATCTTATCATGAAACATAGATGTGAGATGCGATATCGCGTTCTAAGAAGCATTAGAACTCTATTGCTACGATACGTAGACATCTGCAAACGCTATTTCCTAGCATGGAAGTGTCTTATTTACATTCTTTTGAAGTGAATACGAGGTATACATGACACTTCGCAATGAATATTATATCTTTTCATGAAACATAGCAGTGAGATGCGATATCGCGTTTTAAGAAGCATTAGAAATCTATTGCTACGATACGTAGACATCTGCAAGCGCTATTTCCTAGCATGGAAGTGTCGCATTTACATTCTTTTGAAGTGAATACGAGATATACATGACACTTCGCAATGAATATTATAGCTTATCAAGAAACATAGGAATGAGGTGCTATATCGCGTTTTGAGAAGCATTAGAACTCTATTGCTATTATTCGTAGACATCTGCAAACTCTATTTCCTAGCAAGGAAATTTCGCACTTACATTCCACTGAAGTGAATACGAGGTATACATAACATTACACAATGAATATTATATCTTATTACGAAACATAGAAGTGTAATACGACATCTCGTTTTAAGAAGCATTAGTACTCTATTGCTGTGATACGTAGACATCTGCAAACAATATTTCCTAGCAAGGAAGTGTCGCATTTACATTCTTTTGAAGTGAATACAAGGTATACATGACACTTCGCAATGAATATTATACCTTATCATGAAACATAGAAGAGAGGTGCGATATCGCGTTTTAGGAAGCATTAGAACTCTATTGCTAATATGCGTAGACATCTGCAAACTCTATTTCCTAGCATGGACTTGTGGCACTTACATTCCACTGAAGTGAATACGAGGTATACATGACATTACACAATGAGTATTATATCTTATTACGAAACATAGAAATGAAATACGACATCTCGTTTTAAGAAGCATTATTACTCTATTGCTGTGATACGTAGACATCTGCAAACAATATTTCCTAGCAAGGAAGTGTCGCATTTACATTCTTTTGAAGTGAATACGAGGTATACATGACACTTCGCAATGAATATTATACCTTATCATGAAACGTAGAAGAGAGGTGCGATATCGCGTTTTAAGAAGCATTAGAACTCTATTGCTACGATACGTAGACATCTGCAAACGCTATTTCCTAGCATGGAAGTGTCGCATTTACATTCGTTTGAAGTGAATACGAGATATACATGACACTTCGCAATGAATATTATACCTTATCATGAAACATAGAAGTGAGATGCGATATTGCGTTTTAAGGAGCATTAGAACTCTATTGCTACGATACGTAGACATCTGCAAACGCTATTTCCTAGCATGGAAGTGTCGCATTTACATTCTTTTGAAGTGAGTACGAGGTATACATGACACTTCGCTATGAATATTATATCTTATCATGAAACATAGGAATGAGGTGCCATATCGCGTTTTGAGAAGCATTAGATCTCTATTGCTACGATACGTAGATATCTGCAAACGCTATTTCCTGGCATGGAAGTGTCGCATTTACATTCTTTTGATGTGAATACGAGATATACAAGACACTTCGCAATGAATATTATATCTTCTCATGAAACATAGCAGTGAGATGCGATATCGCGTTTTGAGAAACATTAGAACTCTATTGCTACGATACGTAGACATCTGAAAAGGCTATTCCCTAGCATGGAAGTGTCGCATTTACATTCTTTTGAAGTGAGTACGAGGTATCCATATCACTCCATAATGAATATTATATCTTATAATGAAACATAGCAGTGAGATGCGATATCGCGTTTTAAGAAGCATTAGAACTCTATTGCTACGATACGTAGACATTTGCAAACGCTATTTCCTAGCATGGAAGTGTCGCATTTACATTCATTTGAAGTGAATACGAGGTATACATGACACTTCGCAATGAATATTATACCTTATCATGAAACATAGAAGGGAGATGCGATATCGCGTTTTAGGAAGCATTGGAACTCTATAGCTGCGATACGTAAAAGTCTGCAAACGCTATTTCCTAGCATGGAAGTGTCGCATTTACATTCATTTGAAGTGAATACGAGGTATACATAACACTCCACAATGAATATTATATCTTATCACGGAACATAGAAATGAAATGAGGCATCTCGTTTTGTGAGGCATTAGAAATCTATTGCTACGATACGGAGACATCTGCAAACGCTATTTCCTAGCATGGAAGTGTCGCATTTACATTCATTTGAAGTGAATACGAGGTATACATGAAACTTCGAAATGAATATTATACCTTATCTTGAAACATAGAAGAGTGATGCGATATCGCGTTTTAGGAAGCATTGGAACTCTATTGCTACGATACGTAGACATCTGCAAACGCTATTTCCTAGCATGGAAGTGTCGCATTTACATTCATTAGAAGTGAATACGAGGTATACATGACACTTCGTAATGAATATTATACCTTATCATGAAACATAGAAGAGTGATGCGATATCGCGTTTTAGGAAGCATTGGAACTCTATTGCTGCGATACGTAGACATCTGCAAACGCTATTTCCTAGCATGGAAGTGTCGCATTATATTCGTTTGAAGAGAATACGAGATATACATGACACTTCGCAATGAATATTATATCTTATCATGAAACATAGGAATGAGCTGCTATATCGCGTTTTGAGAAGCACTAGAACTCTATTGCTACGATACGTAGACATCTGCAAACGCTATTTCCTAGCATGGAAGTGTCGCATTTACATTCGTTTGAAGTGAATACGAGATATACATGACACTTCGCAATGAATATTATACCTTATCATGAAACATAGAAGTGAGATGCGATATTGCGTTTTAAGGAGCATTAGAACTCTATTGCTACGATACGTAGACATCTGCAAACGCTATTTCCTAGCATGGAAGTGTCGCATTTACATTCTTTTGAAGTGAATACGAGGTATACATGACACTTCGCAATGAATATTATATCTTATCATGAAACATAGGAATGAGGTGCCATATCGCGTTTTGAGAAGCATTAGATCTCTATTGCTACGATACGTAGATATCTGCAAACGCTATTTCCTAGCATGGAAGTGTCGCATTTACATTCTTTTGATGTGAATACGAGATATACATGACACTTCGCAATGAATATTATATCTTCTCATGAAACATAGCAGTGAGATGCGATATCGCGTTTTAAGAAACATTAGAACTCTATTGCTACGATACGTAGACATCTGAAAAGGCTATTCCCTAGCATGGAAGGGTCGCATTTACATTCTTTTGAAGTGTGTACGAGGTATACATATCACTCCATAATGAATATTATATCTTATCATGAAACATAGCAGTGAGATGCGATATCGCGTTTTAAGAAGCATTAGAACTCTATTGCTACGATACGTAGACATTTGCAAACGCTATTTCCTAGCATGGAAGTGTCGCATTTACATTCATTTGAAGTGAATACGAGGTATACATGACACTTCGCAATGAATATTATATCTTATCATGAAACATAGGAATGAGGTGCTATATCGCGTTTTGAGAAGCATTAGAACTCTATTGCTACGATACGTAGACATCTGCAAACGCTATTTCCTAGCATGGAAGTGTCGCATTTACATTCTTTTGAAGTGAATACGAGGTATACATGACACCTCGCAATGAATATTATATCTTATCATGAAACACAGGAATGAGGTGCTATTTCGCGTATTGAGAAGCATTAGAACTCTATTGCTAATATGCGTAGACATCTGCAAACTCTATTTCCTAGCATGGACATGTGGCACTTACATTCCACTGATGTGAATACGAGGTATACATAACATTACACAATGAGTATTATATATTATTACGAAACATAGAAATGAAATACGACATCTCGTTTTAAGAAGCATTATTACTCTATTGCTGTGATACGTAGACATCTGCAAACAATATTTCCTAGCAAGGAAGTGTCATATTTACATTCTTTTGAAGTGAATACGAGGTATACATGACACTTAGCAATGAATATTATATCTTATCATGAAACATAGAAGTGAAATACGACATCTCGTTTTAAGAAGCATTAGTACTCTATTGCTGTGATACGTAGACATCTGCAAACAATATTTCCTAGCAAGGAAGTGTCGCATTTACATTCTTTTGAAGTGAATACGAGGTATACATGACACTTCGCAATGAATATTATACCTTATCATGAAACATAGAGAAGAGGTGCGATATCGCGTTTTAGGAAGCATTAGAACTGTATTGCTAATATGCGTAGACATCTGCAAACACTATTTCCTAGCATGGACATGTGGCACTTACATTCCACTGAAGTGAATACGAGGTATACATAACATTACACAATGAGTATTATATCTTATTACGAAACATAGAAATGAAATACGACATCTCGTTTTAAGAAGCATTATTACTCTATTGCTGGGATACGTAGACATCTGCAAACGCTATTTCCTAGCATGGAAGTATCGCATTTACATACTTTTGATGTGAATACGAGATATACATGACACTTCGCAATGAAGATTATATCTTATCACGGAACATAGAAATGAAATGAGGCATCTCGTTTTAGGAAGCATTAGAACTCTATTGCTACGATACGTAGACATCTGCAAACGCTATTTCCTAGCATGGAAGTGTCGCACTTACATTCGTTTGAAGTGAATACGAGATATACATGACACATCGCAATGAATATTATATCTTATCATGAAACATAGGAAGGAGGTGCTATATCGCGTTTTGAGAAGCATTAGAACTCTATTGCTACGATACGTAGACATCTGCAAACGCTATTTCCTAGCATGGAAGTGTCGCATTTACATTCTTTTGAAGTGAATACGAGGTATACATGACACTTCGCAATGAAAATTATATCTTATCATGAAACACAGGAATGAGGTGCTATATCGCGTTTTGAGAAGCATTAGAACTCTATTGCTAATATGCGTAGACTTCTGCAAACTCTATTTCCTAGCATGGACATGTGGCACTTACATTCCACTAATGTGAATACGAGGTATACATAACATTACACAATGAGTATTATATCTTATTACGAAACATAGAAATGAAATACGACATCTCGTTTTAGGAAGCATTATTACTCTATTGTTGTGATACGTAGACATCTGCAAACGCTATTTCCTAGCATGGAAGTGTCGCATTTACATTCTTTTGAAATGCATACGAGGTATACATGACACTTCGCAATGAATATTATATCTTATCATGAAACATAGATGTGAGATGCGATATCGCGTTCTAAGAAGCATTAGAAGTCTATTGCTACGATACGTAGACATCTGCAAACGCTATTTCCTAGCATGGAAGTGTCGCATTTACATTCGTTTGAAGTGAATACGAGATATACATGACACTTCGCAATGAATATTATACCTTATCATGAAACATAGAAGTGAGATGCGATATTGCGTTTTAAGGAGCATTAGAACTCTATTGCTACGATACGTAGACATCTGCAAACGCTATTTCCTAGCATGGAAGTGTCGCATTTACATTCTTTTGAAGTGAATACGAGGTATACATGACACTTCGCTATGAATATTATATCTTATCATGAAACATAGGAATGAGGTGCCATATCGCGTTTTGAGAAGCATTAGATCTCTATTGCTACGATACGTGGATATCTGCAAACGCTATTTCCTAGCATGGAAGTGTCGCATTTACATTCTTTTGATGTGAATACAAGATATACAAGACACGTCGCAATGAATATTATATCTTCTCATGAAACATAGCAGTGAGATGCGATATCGCGTTTTAAGAAACATTAGAACTCTATTGCTACGATACGTAGACATCTGAAAAGGCTATTCCCTAGCATGGAAGGGTCGCATTTACATTCTTTTGAAGTGAGTACGAGGTATACATATCACTCCATACTGAATATTATATCTTATCATGAAACATAGCAGTGAGATGCGATATCGCGTTTTAAGAAGCATTAGAACTCTATTGCTACGATACGTAGACATTTGCAAACGCTATTTCCTAGCATGGAAGTGTCGCATTTACATTCATTTGAAGTGAATACGTGGTATACATGACACTTCGCAATGAATATTATACCTTATCATGAAACATAGAAGGGAGATGCGATATCGCGTTTTAGGAAGCATTGGAACTCTATAGCTGCGATACGTAAACATCTGCAAACGCTATTTCCTAGCATGGAAGTGTCGCATTTACATTCTTTTGATGTGAATACAAGATATACAAGACACTTCGCAATGAATATTATATCTTCTCATGAAACATAGCAGTGAGATGCGATATCGCGTTTTAAGAAACATTAGAACTCTATTGCTACGATACGTAGACATCTGAAAAGGCTATTCCCTAGCATGGAAGGGTCGCATTTACTTTCTTTTGAAGTGAGTACGAGGTATACATATCACTCGATAATGAATATTATATCTTTTCATGAAACATAGCAGTGAGATGCGATATCGCGTTTTAAGAAGCATTAGAACTCTAATGCTACGATACGTAGATATCTGCAAACGCTATTTCCTAGCATGGAAGTGTCGCATTTACATTCGTTTGAAGTGAATACGAAATATACATGACACTTCGCAATGAATATTATATCTTATCATGAAACATAGGAATGAGGTGCTATATCGCGTTTTGAGAAGCATTAGAACTCTATTGCTACGATACGTAGACATCTGCAAACGCTATTTCCTAGCATGGAAGTGTCGCATTTACATTCGTTTGAAGTGAATACGAGATATACATGACACTTCGCAATGAATATTATATCTTATCATGAAACATAGGAATGAGGTGCTATATCGCGTTTTGAGAAGCATTAGAACTCTATTGCTACGATACCTAGACATCTGCAAACGCTATTTCCTAGCATGGAAGTGTCGCATTTACATTCTTTTGAAGTGAATACGAGGTATACATGACACTTCGCAATGAATATTATATCTTATCATGAAACATAAAAGTGAGATGCGATATCGCGTTCTAAGAAGCATAGGAACTCTATTGCTATGATACGTAGACATCTGCAAAGGCTATTCCCTAGCATGGAAGGGTCGCATTTACTTTCTTTTGAAGTGAGTACGAGGTATACATATCACTCCATAATGAATATTATATCTTCTCATGAAACATAGCAGTGAGATGCGATATCGCGTTTTAAGAAGCATTAGAACTCTATTGCTACGATACGTAGACATCTGCAAACGCTATTTCCTAGCATGGAAGTGTCGCATTTACATTCGTTTGAAGTGAATACGAGATATACATGACACTTCGCAATGAATATTATATCTTATCATGAAACATAGGAATGAGATGCTATATCGCGTTTTGAGAAGCATTAGAACTCTATTGCTACGATACGTAAACATCTGCAAACGCTATTTCCTAGCATGGAAGTATCGCATTTACATTCGTTTGAAGTGATTACGAGATATACATGACACTTCGCAATGAATATTATATCTTATCATGAAACATAGGAATGAGGTGCTATATCGCGTTTTGAGAAGCATTAGAACTCTATTGCTACGATACGTAGACATGTGCAAACGCTATTTCCTAACATGGAAGTGTCGCATTTACATTCTTTTGAAGTGAATACGAGGTATACATGACACTTCGCAATGAATATTATATCTTATCATGAAACATTGGAATGAGGTGCTATATCGCGTTTTGAGAAGCATCAGAACTCTATTGCTACGATACGTAGACATCTGCAAACGCTATTTCCTAGCATGGAAGTATCGCATTTACATTCTTTTGAAGTGAATACGAGGTATACATGACACTTCGCAATGAATATTATATCTTATCATGAAACATAAAAGTGAGATGCGATATCGCGTTCTAAGAAGCATTAGAACTCTATTGCTATGATACGTAGACATCTGCAAAGGCTATTCCCTAGCCTGGAAGGGTCGCATTTACTTTCTTTTGAAGTGAGTACGAGGTATACATATCACTTCATAATGAATATTATATCTTCTCATGAAACATAGCAGTGAGATGCGATATCGCGTTTTAAGAAGCATTAGAACTCTATTGCTACGATACGTAGACATTTGCAAACGCTATTTCCTAGCATGGAAGTGTCGCATTTACATTCTTTTGATGTGAATACGAGATGTATATGACACTTCGCAAAGAATATTATATCTTCACATGAAACATAGGAATGAGGTGCTATATCACGTTTTGAGAAGCATTAGAACTCTATTGCTACGATACGTAGACATCTGCAAACGCTATTTCCTAGCATCGAAGTGTCGCTTTTACATTCTTTTGAAGTGAATACGAGGTATACATGACACTTCGCAATGAATATTATACCTTATCATGAAACATAGAAGAGTGATGCGATATCGCGGTTTAGGAAGCATTGGAACTTTATTGCTGCTATACGTAGACATCTGCAAACGCTATTTCCTAGCATGGAAGTGTCGCATTTACATTCTTTTGATGTGAATACGAAATGTATATGACACTTCGCAAAGAATATTATATCTTCTCATGAAACATAGGAATGAGGTGCTATATCGCGTTTTAAGAAGCATTAGAGCTCTGTTGCTACGATTCGTAGACATCTGCAAACGCTATTTCCTAGCATCGAAGTGTCGCATTTACATTCTGTTGAAGTGAATACGAGGTATACATGACACTTCGCAATGAATATTATGTCTTATCATGAAACATAGAAATGAAATGCGACATCTCGTTTTAAGAAGCATTAGAACTCTCTTGCTACGATACGTAGACATCTGCAAACGCTATTTCCTAGCATGGAAGTGTCGCATTTACATTCTTTTGTAGTGAATACGAGGTATACATGACACTTCGCAATGGATATTATATATTACTATGAAACATTGAAATGAGATGCTACATCTCGTTTTAAGAAGTATTAGAACTCTATTCTTTCGATACGTGATCATCTGGAAACGCTATTTCCTAGCAAGGAAGTGTCGCATTTACATTCTTTTGAAGTGAATACGAGGTATACATGACACTTCGCAATGAATATTATATCTTATCATGAAACATAGAAGTGAGATGCGATATCGCGTTCTAAGAAGCATTAGAACCCTATTGCTACGATACGAAGACACATGCGAGCGCTATTTCCTAGCATGGAAGTGTCGCATTTACATTCCATTGAAGTGAATACGAGGTATGCATTACACTTCGCAATGGATATTTTATCATATCATGAAACATAGAAATGAGATGCGACATCTCGTTTTAAGAAGTATTAGAACTCTCTTACTACGATACGTAGACATCTGCAAACCCTATTTCCTAGCATGGAAGTGTCGCATTTACATTCCATTGAAGTGAATACGAGGTATGCATGACACTTCGCAATGGATATTATATCTTATCATGAAACATAGAAATGAGATGCGATATCTCGTTTTAAGAAGTATTAGAACTCCATTCTTACGATACGTGGTCATCTGGAAACGCTATTTCCTAGCAAGGAAGTATCGCACTTACATTTTTTTGATATGAATACCAGGTATACATGACACTTCGCAATGAATATTATATCTTATCTCGAAGCATAGAAGTGAGATGCGATATCGCGATTTAAGGAGCGTTAGAACTTTACTGCTACGATGGGTAGACATCTGCAAATGTTATTTCCAAGCAAGCAAGTGTCGCATTTACATCCTTTGAAGTGAATACGAGGTATACATGACACTTCGCAATGAATATTATATCTTATCTCGAAACATAGAAGTGAGATGTGATATCGCGTTTTAAGAAGCATTAGAGCTCTATTGCTACGATACGTAGATATCTGCAAACGCTATTTGCTAGCATGGAAGTTTCGCATTTACATTCATTTGAAGTCAATACGAGGTATACATGACACTTCGCAATGAATATTATATCTTATCTCGAAACATAGAAGTGAGATGCGACATCTCGATTTAAGAAGCATTAGAGCTCTGTTGCTACGATTCGTAGACATCTACAAACGCAATATCCTAGCATGGAAGTGTCGCATTTACATTCTGTTGAAGTGAATACGAGGTATACATGACACTTCGCAATGAATATTATGTCTTATCATGAAACATAGAAATGAGATGCTACATCTCGTTTTAAGAAGTATTAGAACTCTATTCTTACGATACGTGGTCATCTGGAAACGCTATTTCCTAGCAAGGAAGTGTCGCATTTACATTCTTTTGAAGTGAATACGAGGTATACATAACACTCCACAATGAATATTATATCTTATCACGAAACATAGAAATGAAATGCGACATCTCGTTTTAAGTAGGATTAGAACTCTATTGCTACGATACGTAGATATCTGCAAACGCTATTTGCTAGCAGGGAAGTGTCGCATTTACATTCATTTGCAGTGAATACGAGGTATACATGACACTTCGCAATGAATATTATGTCTTATCATGAAACATAGAAATGAGATGCTACATCTCGTTTTAAGAAGTATTAGAACTCTATTCTTACGATACGTGGTCATCTGGAAACGCTATTTCCTAGCAAGGAAGTGTCGCATTTACATTCTTTTGAAGTGAATACGAGGTATACATAACACTCCACAATGAATATTATATCTTATCACGAAACATAGAAATGAAATGCGACATCTCGTTTTAAGTAGGATTAGAACTCTATTGCTACGATACGTAGATATCTGCAAACGCTATTTGCTAGCAGGGAAGTGTCGCATTTACATTCATTTGCAGTGAATACGAGGTATACATGACACTTCGCAATGAATATTATACCTTATCATGAAACATGGAAGTGAGATGCTATTTCGCGTTTTAAGAAGCACTAGAACTCTATTGCTGCGATACGTAGACATCTGCAAACGCTATTTCCTAGCATGGAAGTGTCGCATTTACATTCTTTTGAAGTGAATACGAGGTATACACAACACTGCATAATGAATATTATATCTTATCATGAAACTATGAAATGTGATGCGATATCGCGATTTAAGAAGCATTAGAACACTGTTGCTTCGATGCGTAGAAATCTGCAAACGCTACTTCCTAGCAAGGAAGTGTCGCATTTACATTCATTTGAACGGAATACGAGGTATACATGACACTTCGCAATGAATACTATACCTTATCATAAAACGTAGATATGAGATGCGATATGACGATTTAAGAAGCAATAGATAACTATTGCTTCGATACGTAAACATCCGCAAACGCTACTTCCTAGCAAGGAAGTGTCGCATTTACATTCATTTGAAGTATAGACGAGATATACATAACACTGCACAATGAATATTATATCTTATCATGAAACATAGAAATGAGATGCGATATGGCGATTTAAGAAGGTTAAGAAACCTATTGCTTCGATACGTAGACATCTGCAATCGCTACTTCCTAGCAAGGAAGTGTCGCATTTTCATTCTTTTGAAGTGAGTACGAGGTATACATAACGCTGCACAAAGAATATTATATCTTATCATGAAACATAGAAATGAGATGCGATATCGCGATGTACATTCAATTAAAGTGTATGCGAGGTATACATGACACATCGCAATGAATATTATATCTTATCATGAAACGTAGATGTGAGATGCGATATCGCGTTCTAAGAAGCATTAGAACCCTATTGCTACGATACGTAGACATCTGCGTGCGCTATTTCCTAGCATGGAAGTGTCGCATTTACATTCCATTGAAGTGAATACGAGGTATGCATTACACTTCGCAATGGATATTTTATCATATCATGAAACATAGAAATGAGATGCGATATCGCGTTTTAAGAAGCATTAGAACTCTATTTTTACGATACGTAGACATCTGCAAACAATATTTCCTAGCAAGGAAGTGTCGCATTTACATTCTTTTGAAGTGAATACGAGGTATACATAACACTCCACAATGAATATTATATCCTATCACGAAACATAGAAATGAAATGCGACATCTCGTTGTAAGAAGCATTAGAACTCTCTTACTACGATACGTAGACATCTGCAAACCCTATTTCCTAGCATGGAAGTGTCGCACTTACATTCCATTGAAGTGAATACGAGGTATGCATGACACTTCGCAATGGATATTATATCTTATCATGAAACATAGAAATGAGATGCGAAATCTCGTTTTAAGAAGTATTAGAACTCCATTCTTACGATACGTGGTCATCTGGAAACGCTATTTCCTAGCAAGGAAGTGTCGCATTCACATTCTTTTGAAGTGAATACGAGGTATACATAACACTCCACAATGAATATTATATCTTATCTCGAAACATAGAAGTGAGATGTGATATCGCGTTTTAAGAAGCATTAGAGCTCTATTGCTACGATACGTAGACATCTGCAAACGCTATTTGCTAGCATGGAAGTTTCGCATTTACATTCATTTGAAGTGAATACGAGGTATACATGACATTTCGCTATGAATATTATATCTTATCTCGAAACATACAAGTGAAATGCGACATCTCGTTTTAAGAAGCATTAGAGCTCTGTTGCTACGATTCGTAGACATCTGCAAACGCTATTTCCTAGCATCGAAGTGTCGCATTTACATTCTGTTGAAGTGAATACGAGGTATACATGACACTTCGCAATGAATATTATGTCTTATCATGAAACATAGAAATGAAATGCGACATCTCGTTTTAAGAAGCATTAGAACTCTCTTGCTACGATACGTAGACATCTGCAAACGCTATTTCCTAGCATGGAAGTGTCGCATTTACATTCTTTTGTAGTGAATACGAGGTATACATGACACTTCGCAATGGATATTATATATTACTATGAAACATTGAAATGAGATGCTACATCTCGTTTTAAGAAGTATTAGAACTCTATTCTTTCGATACGTGATCATCTGGAAACGCTATTTCCTAGCAAGGAAGTGTCGCATTTACATTCTTTTGAAGTGAATACGAGGTATACATGACACTTCGCAATGAATATTATATCTTATCATGAAACATAGAAGTGAGATGCGATATCGCGTTCTAAGAAGCATTAGAACCCTATTGCTACGATACGAAGACACATGCGAGCGCTATTTCCTAGCATGGAAGTGTCGCATTTACATTCCATTGAAGTGAATACGAGGTATGCATTACACTTCGCAATGGATATTTTATCATATCATGAAACATAGAAATGAGATGCGACATCTCGTTTTAAGAAGTATTAGAACTCTCTTACTACGATACGTAGACATCTGCAAACCCTATTTCCTAGCATGGAAGTGTCGCATTTACATTCCATTGAAGTGAATACGAGGTATGCATGACACTTCGCAATGGATATTATATCTTATCATGAAACATAGAAATGAGATGCGATATCTCGTTTTAAGAAGTATTAGAACTCCATTCTTACGATACGTGGTCATCTGGAAACGCTATTTCCTAGCAAGGAAGTATCGCACTTACATTTTTTTGATATGAATACCAGGTATACATGACACTTCGCAATGAATATTATATCTTATCTCGAAGCATAGAAGTGAGATGCGATATCGCGATTTAAGGAGCGTTAGAACTTTACTGCTACGATGGGTAGACATCTGCAAATGTTATTTCCAAGCAAGCAAGTGTCGCATTTACATCCTTTGAAGTGAATACGAGGTATACATGACACTTCGCAATGAATATTATATCTTATCTCGAAACATAGAAGTGAGATGTGATATCGCGTTTTAAGAAGCATTAGAGCTCTATTGCTACGATACGTAGATATCTGCAAACGCTATTTGCTAGCATGGAAGTTTCGCATTTACATTCATTTGAAGTCAATACGAGGTATACATGACACTTCGCAATGAATATTATATCTTATCTCGAAACATAGAAGTGAGATGCGACATCTCGATTTAAGAAGCATTAGAGCTCTGTTGCTACGATTCGTAGACATCTACAAACGCAATATCCTAGCATGGAAGTGTCGCATTTACATTCTGTTGAAGTGAATACGAGGTATACATGACACTTCGCAATGAATATTATGTCTTATCATGAAACATAGAAATGAGATGCTACATCTCGTTTTAAGAAGTATTAGAACTCTATTCTTACGATACGTGGTCATCTGGAAACGCTATTTCCTAGCAAGGAAGTGTCGCATTTACATTCTTTTGAAGTGAATACGAGGTATACATAACACTCCACAATGAATATTATATCTTATCACGAAACATAGAAATGAAATGCGACATCTCGTTTTAAGTAGGATTAGAAATCTATTGCTACGATACGTAGATATCTGCAAACGCTATTTGCTAGCAGGGAAGTGTCGCATTTACATTCATTTGCAGTGAATACGAGGTATACATGACACTTCGCAATGAATATTATGTCTTATCATGAAACATAGAAATGAGATGCTACATCTCGTTTTAAGAAGTATTAGAACTCTATTCTTACGATACGTGGTCATCTGGAAACGCTATTTCCTAGCAAGGAAGTGTCGCATTTACATTCTTTTGAAGTGAATACGAGGTATACATAACACTCCACAATGAATATTATATCTTATCACGAAACATAGAAATGAAATGCGACATCTCGTTTTAAGTAGGATTAGAACTCTATTGCTACGATACGTAGATATCTGCAAACGCTATTTGCTAGCAGGGAAGTGTCGCATTTACATTCATTTGCAGTGAATACGAGGTATACATGACACTTCGCAATGAATATTATACCTTATCATGAAACATGGAAGTGAGATGCTATTTCGCGTTTTAAGAAGCACTAGAACTCTATTGCTGCGATACGTAGACATCTGCAAACGCTATTTCCTAGCATGGAAGTGTCGCATTTACATTCTTTTGAAGTGAATACGAGGTATACACAACACTGCATAATGAATATTATATCTTATCATGAAACTATGAAATGTGATGCGATATCGCGATTTAAGAAGCATTAGAACACTGTTGCTTCGATGCGTAGAAATCTGCAAACGCTACTTCCTAGCAAGGAAGTGTCGCATTTACATTCATTTGAACGGAATACGAGGTATACATGACACTTCGCAATGAATACTATACCTTATCATGAAACGTAGATATGAGATGCGATATGACGATTTAAGAAGCAATAGATAACTATTGCTTCGATACGTAAACATCCGCAAACGCTACTTCCTAGCAAGGAAGTGTCGCATTTACATTCATTTGAAGTATAGACGAGATATACATAACACTGCACAATGAATATTATATCTTATCATGAAACATAGAAATGAGATGCGATATGGCGATTTAAGAAGGTTAAGAAACCTATTGCTTCGATACGTAGACATCTGCAATCGCTACTTCCTAGCAAGGAAGTGTCGCATTTTCATTCTTTTGAAGTGAGTACGAGGTATACATAACGCTGCACAAAGAATATTATATCTTATCATGAAACATAGAAATGAGATGCGATATCGCGATGTACATTCAATTAAAGTGTATGCGAGGTATACATGACACATCGCAATGAATATTATATCTTATCATGAAACGTAGATGTGAGATGCGATATCGCGTTCTAAGAAGCATTAGAACCCTATTGCTACGATACGTAGACATCTGCGTGCGCTATTTCCTAGCATGGAAGTGTCGCATTTACATTCCATTGAAGTGAATACGAGGTATGCATTACACTTCGCAATGGATATTTTATCATATCATGAAACATAGAAATGAGATGCGATATCGCGTTTTAAGAAGCATTAGAACTCTATTTTTACGATACGTAGACATCTGCAAACAATATTTCCTAGCAAGGAAGTGTCGCATTTACATTCTTTTGAAGTGAATACGAGGTATACATAACACTCCACAATGAATATTATATCCTATCACGAAACATAGAAATGAAATGCGACATCTCGTTGTAAGAAGCATTAGAACTCTCTTACTACGATACGTAGACATCTGCAAACCCTATTTCCTAGCATGGAAGTGTCGCACTTACATTCCATTGAAGTGAATACGAGGTATGCATGACACTTCGCAATGGATATTATATCTTATCATGAAACATAGAAATGAGATGCGAAATCTCGTTTTAAGAAGTATTAGAACTCCATTCTTACGATACGTGGTCATCTGGAAACGCTATTTCCTAGCAAGGAAGTGTCGCATTCACATTCTTTTGAAGTGAATACCAGGTATACATGACACTTCGCAATGAATATTATATCTTATCTCGAAACATAGAAGTGAGATGCGATATCGCGATTTAAGGAGCGTTAGAAATATATTGCTACGATGGGTAGACATCTGCAAATGTTATTTCCAAGCAAGCAAGTGTCGCATTTACATCCTTTGAAGTGAATACGAGGTATACATAACACTTCGCAATGAATATTATATCTTATCATGAAACATAGGAATGAGTTGCGATATCGCGTTTTGAGAAGCATTAGAACTCTACTGCTAGGATACGTTGACATCTGCAAACGCTATTTCCTAGCATGGAAGTTTAGCATTTACGTTCTTTTGAAGTGAATACAAGATATACATGACACTTCGCAATTAATATTATATCTTCTCATGAAACATAGGAATGAGTTGCGATTTCGCGTTTTGAGAAGCATTAGAGATCTATTGCGACGATACGTAGAAATCTGCAAACAATATTTCCTAGCAACATAGTGTCGCATTTACATTCTTTTGAAGTGAATGCGATGTATACATGACACTTCGCAATGAATATTATACCTTATCACGAAACATAGAAATGAGATGCGATATCGTGATTTAAGAGGCACTAGAACTTCATTGCTACGATACGTAGACATCTGCAAACGTTACTTCCTAGCATGGAAGTGTCGCATTTACATTCTTTTGAAGTGAATACGAGGTATACATGACACTTCGCAATAAATATTATATCTTATCATGAAAGATAGAAATGAGATGCGATATCGCGTTTTAAGAAGCATTAGAACCCTATTGCTACGATACGTAGACATCTGCAAACGTTACTTCCTAGCATGGAAGTGTCGCACTTACATTCTTTTGAAGTCAGTACGAGGTATACATGACACTTCGCAATGAATATTATATCTTATCTCGAAACATAGAAGTGAGATGCGATATCGCGATTTAAGGAGCGTTAGAACTCTATTGCTACGATGGGTAGACATCTGCAAATGTTATTTCCAAGCATGCAAGTGTCGCATTTACATCCTTTGAAGTGAATACGAGGTATACATAACACTCAGCAATGAATATTATATCTTATCACGAAACATAGAAATGAAATGCGACATCTCGTTTTAAGTAGCATTACAACTCTATTGCTACGATACGTAGACATCTACAAAGGCTATTTCCTAGCACGGAAGTGTCGCATTAACATTCTTTTGAAGTGAATACGAGGTATACATAACACTCCACAATGAATATTATATCTTATCTCGAAACATAGAAGTGAGATGTGATATCGCGTTTTAAGAAGCATTAGAGCTCTATTGCTACGATACGTAGACATCTGCAAACGCTATTTGCTAGCATGGAAGTTTCGCATTTACATTCATTTGAAGTGAATACGAGGTATACATGACATTTCGCAATGAATATTATATCTTATCTCGAAACATACAAGTGAAATGCGACATCTCGTTTTAAGAAGCATTAGAGCTCTGTTGCTACGATTCGTAGACATCTGCAAACGCTATTTCCTAGCATGGAAGTGTCGCATTTACATTCTGTTGAAGTGAATACGAGGTATACATGACACTTCGCAATGAATATTATGTCTTATCATGAAACATAGAAATGAAATGCGACATCTCGTTTTAAGAAGCATTAGAACTCTCTTGCTACGATACGTAGACATCTGCAAACGCTATTTCCTAGCAAGGAAGTGTCGCATTTACATTCTTTTGGAGTGAATACGAGGTATACATGACACTTCGCAATGGATATTATATATTACTATGAAACATTGAAATGAGATGCTACATCTCGTTTTAAGAAGTATTAGAACTCTATTCTTTCGATACGTGATCATCTGGAAACGCTATTTCCTAGCAAGGAAGTGTCGCATTTACATTCTTTTGAAGTGAATACGAGGTATACATGACACTTCGCAATGAATATTATATCTTATCATGAAACATAGAAGTGGGATGCGATATCGCGTTCTAAGAAGCATTAGAACCCTATTGCTACGATACGAAGACACATGCGAGCGCTATTTCCTAGCATGGAAGTGTCGCATTTACATTCCATTGAAGTGAATACGAGGTATGCATTACACTTCGCAATGGATATTTTATCATATCATGAAACATAGAAATGAGATGCGACATCTCGTTTTAAGAAGTATTAGAACTCTCTTACTACGATACGTAGACATCTGCAAACCCTATTTCCTAGCATGGAAGTGTCGCATTTACATTCCATTGAAGTGAATACGAGGTATGCATGACACTTCGCAATGGATAATATATCTTATCATGAAACATAGAAATGAGATGCGATATCTCGTTTTAAGAAGTATTAGAACTCCATTCTTACGATACGTGGTCATCTGGAAACGCTATTTCCTAGCAAGGAAGTATCGCACTTACATTTTTTTGAAATGAATACCAGGTATACATGACACTTCGCAATGAATATTATATCTTATCTCGAAGCATAGAAATGAGATGCGATATCGCGATTTAAGGAGCGTTAGAACTTTATTGCTACGATGGGTAGACATCTGCAAATGTTATTTCCAAGCAAGCAAGTGTCGCATTTACATCCTTTGAAGTGAATACGAGGTATACGTAACATTCCGCAATGAATATTATATCTTATCACGAAACATAGAAATAAAAGGCGACATCTCGTTTTAAGTAGCTATACAACTCTATTGCTTCGATACGTAGACATCCACAAAGGCTATTTCCTAGCACGGAAGTGTCGCATTTACATTCTTTTGAAGTGAATACGAGGTATACATGACACTTCGCAATGAATATTATATCTTATCTCGAAACATAGAAGTGAGATGTGATATCGCGTTTTAAGAAGCATTAGAGCTCTATTGCTACGATACGTAGACATCTGCAAACGCTATTTGCTAGCATGGAAGTTTCGCATTTACATTCATTTGAAGTGAATACGAGGTATACATGACACTTCGCAATGGATATTATATATTACTATGAAACATTGAAATGAGATGCTACATCTCGTTTTAAGAAGTATTAGAGCTCTATTCTTTCGATACGTGATCATCTGGAAACGCTATTTCCTAGCAAGGAAGTGTCGCATTTACATTCTTTTGAAGTGAATACGAGGTATACATGACACTTCGCAATGAATATTATATCTTATCTCGAAACATAGAAGTGAGATGTGATATCGCGTTTTAAGAAGCATTAGAGCTCTATTGCCACGATACGTAGATATCTGCAAACGCTATTTGCTAGCATGGAAGTTTCGCATTTACATTCATTTGAAGTGAATACGAGGTATACATGACACTTCGCAATGAATATTATATCTTATCTCGAAACATAGAAGTGAGATGCGACATCTCGATTTAAGAAGCATTAGAGCTCTGTTGCTACGATTCGTAGACATCTACAAACGCTATTTCCTAGCATGGAAGTGTCGCATTTACATTCTGTTGAAGTGAATACGAGGTATACATGACACTTCGCAATGAATATTATGTCTTATCATGAAACATAGAAATGAGATGCTACATCTCGTTTTAAGAAGTATTAGAACTCTATTCTTACGATACGTGGTCATCTGGAAACGCTATTTCCTAGCAAGGAAGTGTCGCATTTACATTCTTTTGAAGTGAATACGAGGTATACATAACACTCCACAATGAATATTATATCTTATCACGAAACATAGAAATGAAATGCGACATCTCGTTTTAAGTAGGATTAGAACACTATTGCTACGATACGTAGATATCTGCAAACGCTATTTGCTAGCATGGAAGTTTCGCATTTACATTCATTTGAAGTGAATACGAGGTATACATGACACTTCGCAAAGAATATTATATCTTATCTCGAAACATAGAAGTGAGATGCGACATCTCGATTTAAGAAGCATTAGAGCTCTGTTGCTACGATTCGTAGACATCTGCAAACGCTATTTCCCAGCATGGAAGTGTCGCATTTACATTCTGTTGAAGTGAATACGAGGTATACATGACACTTCGCAATGAATATTATGTCTTATCATGAAACATAGAAATGAAATGCGACATCTCGTTTTAAGAAGCATTAGAACTATCTTGCTACGATACGTAGACATCTGCAAACGCTCTTTCCTAGCAAGGAAGTGTCGCACTTACATCCCTTTGAAGTGAATACGAGGTATACATGACACCTCGCAATGTATATTATATCTGATCATCAAACATAGAAATGAGGTGCGACATCGCGTTTTGAGAAGCAGTGGAACCCTATTGCTTCGATACGTAGACATCTGCAAACTCTACTTCCTAGCAGGGAAGTGTCGCATTTACATTCACTTGAAGTGAATACGAGGTATACATGACACTTCGCAATGAATATTATACCTTATCATGAAACATGGAAGTGAGATGCTATTTCGCGTTTTAAGAAGCACTAGAACTCTAATGCTACGATACGTAGACATCTGCAGACGCTATGTCCTAGCATGGAAGTGTCTTATTTACATTCTTTTGAAGTGAATGCGAGGTATACCTGACACTTCGCAACGAATATTATATCTTATCATGAAACATAGAAGTGAGATGCGATATCGCGTTCTAAGAAGCATTAGAACTCCATTGCTACGATACGTAGACATCTGCAAACGCTATTTCCTAGCATGGAAGGGTCGCATTTACATTCCTTTGAAGTGAGTACGAGGTATACATAACACTCCATAGTGAATATTATATCTTCTCTTGAAACATAGCAGTGAGATGCGGTATCGCGTTTTAGGAAGCATTAGAACTCTATTGCTACGATACGTAGACATCTGCAAACGCTATTTCCTAGCATGGAAGTGTCGCATTTACATTCATTTGAAGTGAATACGAGGTATACATGACACTTCGCAATGAATATTATATCTTATCATGATACATAGGAATGAGGTTCTATATTGCGTTTTGAGAAGCATTAGAACTCTATTGCTAATATACGTAGACATCTGCAAACTCTATTTCCTACCATGGAAATGTTGCACTTACATTCCATTGAAGTGAACACGAGGTATACATAACATTACACAATGAATATTATATCTTATTACGAAACATAGAAATGAAATACGACATCTCGTATTCAGAAGCATAAATACTCTACTGCTGTGATACGTAGACATCTGCATACGCTATTTCCTAGCATGGAAGTGTCGCATTTACATTCTGTTGAAGTGAATACGAGGTATACATGACACTTCGCAATGAATATTATGTCTTATCATGAAACATAGAAATGAAATGCGACATCTCGTTTTAAGAAGCATTAGAACACTCTTGCTACGATACGTAGACATCTGCAAACGCTATTTCCTAGCATGGAAGTGTCGCATTTACATTCTCTTGAAGTGAATACGAGGTATACATGACACTTTGCAATGGATATTATATATTATTATGAAACATAGAAATGAGATGCTACATCTCGTTTTAAGAAGTATTAGAACTCTATTCTTTCGATACGTGATCATCTGGGAACGCTATTTCCTAGCAAGGAAGTGTCGCATTTACATTCTTTTGAAGTGAATACGAGGTATACATGACACCTCGCAATGAATATTATATCTGATCATGAAACATAGAAGTGAGATGCGACATCGCGTTTTGAGAAGCAGTAGAACCCTATTGCTTCGATACGTAGACATCTGCAAACTCTACTTCCTAGCAGGGAAGTGTCGCATTTACATTCATTTGAAGTGAATACGAGGTATACATGACACTTCGCAATGAATATTATATCTTATCAAGAATCATAGATGAAAAATGCTATATCGCGTTTTGAGAAGCATTATAACTCTATTTTTACGATACGTAGACATCAGCAAACAATATTTCCTAGCAAGGAAGTGTCGCATTTACAATCTTTTGAAGTGAATACGAGGAATACATGACACTTCGCAATGAATATTATATCTTATCATGAAACTTAGAAGTGAGATGCGATATCGCGTTTTAAGAACCATTAGAACTCTATTGCTACGATACGTAGACATCTGCAAACGCTATTTCCTAGCATGCAAGTGTCGCATTTACATTCTTTTGAAGTGAATATGAGGTATACATGAAGCTTCGCAATGAATATTATATCTTATCACGAAACATAGAAATGAAATGCGACATCTCGTTTTAAGTAGCATTACAACTCTATTGCTACGATACGTAGACATCTGCAAACGCTATTTCCTAGCATGGAAGTTTAGCATTTACGTTCTTTTGAAGTGAATACGAGATATACATGACACTTCGCAATTAATATTATATCTTCTCATGAAACATAGGAATGAGTTGCGATTTCGCGTTTTGAGAAGCATTAGAGATCTATTGCGACGATACGTAGAAATCTGCAAACAATATTTCCTAGCAACATAGTGTCGCATTTACATTCTTTTGAAGTGAATGCGATGTATACATGACACTTCGCAATGGATATTATATATTACTATGAAACATTGAAATGAGATGCTACATCTCGTTTTAAGAAGTATTAGAACTCTATTCTTTCGATACGTGATCATCTGGAAACGCTATTTCCTAGCAAGGAAGTGTCGCATTTACATTCTTTTGAAGTGAATACGAGGTATACATGACACTTCGCAATGAATATTATATCTTATCATGAAACATAGAAGTGGGATGCGATATCGCGTTCTAAGAAGCATTAGAACCCTATTGCTACGATACGAAGACACATGCGAGCCCTATTTCCTAGCATGGAAGTGTCGCATTTACATTCCATTGAAGTGAATACGAGGTATGCATTACACTTCGCAATGGATATTTTATCATATCATGAAACATAGAAATGAGATGCGACATCTCGTTTTAAGAAGTATTAGAACTCTCTTACTACGATACGTAGACATCTGCAAACCCTATTTCCTAGCATGGAAGTGTCGCACTTACATTCCATTGAAGTGAATACGAGGTATGCATGACACTTCGCAATGGATAATATATCTTATCATGAAACATAGAAATGAGATGCGATATCTCGTTTTAAGAAGTATTAGAACTCCATTCTTACGATACGTGGTCATCTGGAAACGCTATTTCCTAGCAAGGAAGTATCGCACTTACATTTTTTTGAAATGAATACCAGGTATACATGACACTTCGCAATGAATATTATATCTTATCTCGAAGCATAGAAATGAGATGCGATATCGCGATTTAAGGAGCGTTAGAACTTTATTGCTACGATGGGTAGACATCTGCAAATGTTATTTCCAAGCAAGCAAGTGTCGCATTTACATCCTTTGAAGTGAATACGAGGTATACGTAACATTCCGCAATGAATATTATATCTTATCACGAAACATAGAAATAAAAGGCGACATCTCGTTTTAAGTAGCTATACAACTCTATTGCTTCGATACGTAGACATCCACAAAGGCTATTTCCTAGCACGGAAGTGTCGCATTTACATTCTTTTGAAGTGAATACGAGGTATACATGACACTTCGCAATGAATATTATATCTTATCTCGAAACATAGAAGTGAGATGTGATATCGCGTTTTAAGAAGCATTAGAGCTCTATTGCTACGATACGTAGACATCTGCAAACGCTATTTGCTAGCATGGAAGTTTCGCATTTACATTCATTTGAAGTGAATACGAGGTATACATGACACTTCGCAATGGATATTATATATTACTATGAAACATTGAAATGAGATGCTACATCTCGTTTTAAGAAGTATTAGAGCTCTATTCTTTCGATACGTGATCATCTGGAAACGCTATTTCCTAGCAAGGAAGTGTCGCATTTACATTCTTTTGAAGTGAATACGAGGTATACATGACACTTCGCAATGAATATTATATCTTATCTCGAAACATAGAAGTGAGATGTGATATCGCGTTTTAAGAAGCATTAGAGCTCTATTGCCACGATACGTAGATATCTGCAAACGCTATTTGCTAGCATGGAAGTTTCGCATTTACATTCATTTGAAGTGAATACGAGGTATACATGACACTTCGCAATGAATATTATATCTTATCTCGAAACATAGAAGTGAGATGCGACATCTCGATTTAAGAAGCATTAGAGCTCTGTTGCTACGATTCGTAGACATCTACAAACGCTATTTCCTAGCATGGAAGTGTCGCATTTACATTCTGTTGAAGTGAATACGAGGTATACATGACACTTCGCAATGAATATTATGTCTTATCATGAAACATAGAAATGAGATGCTACATCTCGTTTTAAGAAGTATTAGAACTCTATTCTTACGATACGTGGTCATCTGGAAACGCTATTTCCTAGCAAGGAAGTGTCGCATTTACATTCTTTTGAAGTGAATACGAGGTATACATAACACTCCACAATGAATATTATATCTTATCACGAAACATAGAAATGAAATGCGACATCTCGTTTTAAGTAGGATTAGAACTCTATTGCTACGATACGTAGATATCTGCAAACGCTATTTGCTAGCATGGAAGTTTCGCATTTACATTCATTTGAAGTGAATACGAGGTATACATGACACTTCGCAAAGAATATTATATCTTATCTCGAAACATAGAAGTGAGATGCGACATCTCGATTTAAGAAGCATTAGAGCTCTGTTGCTACGATTCGTAGACATCTGCAAACGCTATTTCCTAGCATGGAAGTGTCGCATTTACATTCTGTTGAAGTGAATACGAGGTATACATGACACTTCGCAATGAATATTATGTCTTATCATGAAACATAGAAATGAAATGCGACATCTCGTTTTAAGAAGCATTAGAACTCTCTTGCTACGATACGTAGACATCTGCAAACGCTCTTTCCTAGCAAGGAAGTGTCGCACTTACATCCCTTTGAAGTGAATACGAGGTATACATGACACCTCGCAATGTATATTATATCTGATCATCAAACATAGAAATGAGGTGCGACATCGCGTTTTGAGAAGCAGTGGAACCCTATTGCTTCGATACGTAGACATCTGCAAACTCTACTTCCTAGCAGGGAAGTGTCGCATTTACATTCACTTGAAGTGAATACGAGGTATACATGACACTTCGCAATGAATATTATACCTTATCATGAAACATGGAAGTGAGATGCTATTTCGCGTTTTAAGAAGCACTAGAACTCTAATGCTACGATACGTAGACATCTGCAGACGCTATGTCCTAGCATGGAAGTGTCTTATTTACATTCTTTTGAAGTGAATGCGAGGTATACCTGACACTTCGCAACGAATATTATATCTTATCATGAAACATAGAAGTGAGATGCGATATCGCGTTCTAAGAAGCATTAGAACTCCATTGCTACGATACGTAGACATCTGCAAACGCTATTTCCTAGCATGGAAGGGTCGCATTTACATTCCTTTGAAGTGAGTACGAGGTATACATAACACTCCATAGTGAATATTATATCTTCTCTTGAAACATAGCAGTGAGATGCGGTATCGCGTTTTAGGAAGCATTAGAACTCTATTGCTACGATACGTAGACATCTGCAAACGCTATTTCCTAGCATGGAAGTGTCGCATTTACATTCATTTGAAGTGAATACGAGGTATACATGACACATCGCAATGAATATTATATCTTATCATGATACATAGGAATGAGGTTCTATATTGCGTTTTGAGAAGCATTAGAACACTATTGCTAATATACGTAGACATCTGCAAACTCTATTTCCTACCATGGAAATGTTGCACTTACATTCCATTGAAGTGAACACGAGGTATACATAACATTACACAATGAATATTATATCTTATTACGAAACATAGAAATGAAATACGACATCTCGTATTCAGAAGCATAAATACTCTACTGCTGTGATACGTAGACATCTGCATACGCTATTTCCTAGCATGGAAGTGTCGCATTTACATTCTGTTGAAGTGAATACGAGGTATACATGACACTTCGCAATGAATATTATATCTTATCAAGAATCATAGATGAAAAATGCTATATCGCGTTTTGAGAAGCATTATAACTCTATTTTTACGATACGTAGACATCAGCAAACAATATTTCCTAGCAAGGAAGTGTCGCATTTACAATCTTTTGAAGTGAATACGAGGAATACATGACACTTCGCAATGAATATTATATCTTATCATGAAACTTAGAAGTGAGATGCGATATCGCGTTTTAAGAACCATTAGAACTCTATTGCTACGATACGTAGACATCTGCAAACGCTATTTCCTAGCATGCAAGTGTCGCATTTACATTCTTTTGAAGTGAATATGAGGTATACATGAAGCTTCGCAATGAATATTATATCTTATCACGAAACATAGAAATGAAATGCGACATCTCGTTTTAAGTAGCATTACAACTCTATTGCTACGATACGTAGACATCTGCAAACGCTATTTCCTAGCATGGAAGTTTAGCATTTACGTTCTTTTGAAGTGAATACGAGATATACATGACACTTCGCAATTAATATTATATCTTCTCATGAAACATAGGAATGAGTTGCGATTTCGCGTTTTGCGAAGCATTAGAGATCTATTGCGACGATACGTAGAAATCTGCAAACAATATTTCCTAGCAACATAGTGTCGCATTTACATTCTTTTGAAGTGAATGCGATGTATACATGACACTTCGCAATGAATATTATACCTTATCACGAAACATAGAAATGAGATGCGATATCGTGATTTAAGAGGCACTAGAACTTCATTGCTACGATACGTAGACATCTGCAAACGCTAATTCCTAGCATGGAAGTGTCGCATTTACATTCTTTTGAAGTGAATACGAGGTATACATGACACTTCGGAATGAATATTATAACTTATCACGAAACATAGAAATGAGATGCGATATCGCGATCTAAGAAGCATTAGAACTCTATTGCTACGATACGTAGGCATCTACAAACGCTATGCCCTAGCAAGGAATAGTCGCATTTACATTCTTTTGATGTGAATACGAGGTATACATGACACTTCGCAATGAATATTATATCTTATAATGAAACATAGTATTGAGATTCGATATCGCGTTTTAAGAAGCATTAGAACTCTATTGCCTCGACGCGTAGACAGCTGCAGACGTTATTTGCTAGCATGGAAGTGTCGCATTTACATTTTTTTGAAGTGAATACGAGGTATACATGACACTTCGCAATGAATATTATATCCTATCACGAAACATATAAATGAGATGCGATATCGCGATTTAAGAAGCATTAGAACTCTATTGCTACGATACGTAGACATCGGAATACGCCATTTCCTAGCAAGGAAGTGTCGCATTTACATTCGTTTGGAGGGAATACGAGGTATACATGACACTTCGCAATGAATATTATATCTTACCACGAAACGTAGAAATGAGTTGCGATGTCGCGATTTAAGTAGCATTAGAACTCTATTGCTACGATACGTAGACATCTGAATACGCTATTGCCTAGCAAGGAAGTGTCGCATTTACATTCGTTTGGAGTGAATACGAGGTATACATGGCACTTCGCGATGAATATTATATCTTATCATGAAGCATAGAAATGAGATGCGATATCGCATTTTGAGAAGCGTTAGAACTCTATTGCTACGATACGTAGACATCAGCAAATGCTATGCCCTAGCAAGGAATAGTCGCATTTACATTCTTTGATGTAAATACGAGGTATACATGACACTTCGCCATGAATATTATATCTTATCATGAAACATAGATGTGAGATGCGATCTCGCGTTTTAAGAAGCATTAGAACTCTATTGCCTCGACGCGTAGACAGCTGCAGACGCTATTTCCTAGCATGGAGTTGTCGCATTTACATTTTTTTGAAGTGAATACGAGGTGTACATGACACTTCGCAATAAATATTATATCTTATCAGGAAACATAGAAATGAGATGCGATATCGCGTTTTGAGAAGCATTAGAACTCTATTGCTACGATACGTAGACATCTGCAAACGCTATTTCCTAGCAAGCAATAGTCGCATTTACATTCTTTTGAAGTGAATTCGAGGTTTACATGACACTTCGGAATGAATATTATAACTTATCACGAAACATAGAAATGAGATGCGATATCGCGATCTAAGAAGCATTAGAACTCTATTGCTACGATACGTAGGCATCTACAAACGCTATGCCCTAGCAAGGAATAGTCGCATTTACATTCTTTTGATGTGAATACGAGGTATACATGACACTTCGCAATGAATATTATATCTTATAATGAAACATAGAATTGACATGCGATATCGCGGGTTGAGAAGCATTGGAACCCTATTGCTACGATACCTAGACAACTGCAAATGCTATTTCCTAGAAAGAAATAGTCGCATTTACATTCCTTTGAAGTGAATACGAGGTATACATGACACTTCGCAATGAATATTATATCTTATCATGAAACATAGAAGTGAGATGCGATATCGCGTTTTAAGAAGCATTAGAACTCTATTGCCTCGACGCGTAGGCATATGCAGACGCTATTCCCTATCATGGGAGTGTGGCATTTACAATGTTTTGAAGTGAATACGAGGTATACATGACACTTCGCAATGAATATTATATCTTATCACGAAATGTAGAAATGCGTTGCGATATCGCGATATAAGTCGCATTAGAACTCTATTGCTACGATACGTGGACATCTGAATACGCTATTTCCTAGCATGGAAGTGTCGCACTTACATTCTTTTGATGTGAACACGGGGTATACATGACACTTCGCAATGAATATTATATCTTATCACGAAACGTAGAAATGAGTTGCGATATCGCGATTTAAGTAGCATTAGAACTCTATTGCTACGAAACGTAGACATCTGAATACGCTATTGCCTAGCAAGGAAGTGTCGCATTTACATTCGTTTGGAGGGAATACGAGGTATACATGACACTTCGCAATGAATATTATATCTTATCACGAAACGTAGAAATGAGTTGCGATATCGCGATTTAAGTAACATTAGAACTCTATTGCTACGATACGTAGACATCTGAATACGCCATTTCCTAGCAAGGAAGTGTCGCATTTACATTCCTTTGGAGGGAATACGAGGTATACATGACACTTCGCAATCAATATTATATCTTATCACGAAACGTAGAAATGAGTTGCGATATCGCGATTTAAGTAGCATTAGAACTCTATTGCTACGATACGTGGACATCTGAATACGCTATTTCCTAGCATGGAAGTGTCGCACTTACATTCTTTTGATGTGAATACGGGGTATACATGACACTTCGCAATGAATATTATATCTTATCACGAAACGTAGAAATGAGTTGCGATATCGCGATGTAAGTAGCATTAGAACTCTATTGCTACGAAACGTAGACATCTGAATACGCTATTGCCTAGCAAGGAAGTGTCGCATTTACATCCATTTGAAGTATAGACGAGATATACATAACACTGCACAATGAATATTACATCTTATCATGAAACATAGAAATGAGATGCGATATGGCGGTTTAAGAAGCATTAGAACTCTACTGCTTCGATACGTAGACATCGGCAAACGCTACTTCCCAGCAGGGAAGTGTCGCATTTACATTCTTTTAAAGTGAATACGAGGTATACATAACACTCCACAATGAATATTATATCTCATCATGAAACATAGAAATGTGATGTAATATGGCGATTTAAGAAGCATTAGAACACTATTGCTTCGATACGTAGACATCTGCAAACGCTACTTCATAACAAGGGAGTGTCGCATTTACATTCTCTTGAAAGGAATACGAAGTATACATGACACTTCACAATGAATATTATATCTTTTCATGAAAAATAGAATTGAGATGCGATATGGCGATTTATGAAGCATTAGATGTCTATTGCTTCGATACGTAGACATCTGCAAACGCTATTTCCTAGCAAGGAAGTGTCGCATTTACATTCTTTTGAAGTGTATCCGAGCTATACATGACACGTTTCAATGAATATTATATCTTATAAAGAAACATAGAAGTGGGATGCGATATCGCGTCTTAATAAGCATCAGAACTCTATTGCTACGATACGTAGACATCTGCAAACGCTATTTAATAGCAACTACGTGTCGCATTTACATTCATTTGAAGTGTATCCGAGGTATACATGACACTTCGCAATGTGTATTATATCTTACCATGTAACATGGAAATGGCTGGCTATATCGCGTTCTAAGGAACATTAGAACTCTATTGCTTCGATACGTACACATCTGCAAACGCTACTTTCTAGCAAGGAAGTGTTGCATTTACATTTTTTTGAAGTGAATACGAGGTATACATGACACTTCGCAATGAATATTATACCTTTTCAAGAAACATAGACATGAGATGCGATATCGCGTCTTAAGAAGCATTAGAACTCTATTGCTACGATAATTAGACATCTGCAAACGCTATAACCTAGCAAGGAAGTGTCGAATTTACATTCTTCTGAAGTGAGTACGAGGTATACATGACACGTCGCGACGAATATTATATTTCATTATGAAACATAGAAATGAGATTCGATATCCCATTTTAAGAAGCATGAGAACTATATTGCTTCGATACGTAGACATCTGCAATCGCCATTTCCTACCAAGGAAGTGTCGCATTTACAATCTTTTCAGGTGAATAGGAGGTATACATAACCCTCCTCAATGTGTATTATATCTTATCATGAAACATACAAATGAGGTGCGATATCGTGTTTTGAGGAGCATTAGAACTCTATTGCTTCCATACGTAGACATCTGCAAACGCTACTTCCTAGCAAGCAAGTGTCGCATTTACTTTCTTTTGAAGTAAATGCGAGGTATACACGACACTTCGCAATGTATGTTATACCCTATCATGAAACATAGAAATGCGATGCGATATCGCGTTTTGAGTAGCATTAGAACACTAATGCTGCCATAAGTAGGCATTTGTAAACGCTATTTCCTAGCAAGGAAGTGTCGCATTGACATTCTTTTCAAGTGAATACCAGGTATACGTAACACTCCACAATGAATATTATATGTTACTATAAAATATTGAAATGTGATGCGATATCGCGTTTTAAGAAGTATCAGAAATTTAATGCTACGGTACGTAGGCATCTGGAAACGTAATTTCCTAGGTAGAAAGTGCCACAGTCACATTGTTCTGAAGTGAATACGTTCTATAGATGACACTTCGCTAAGAATATTGTATCCTATCGTGAAACACAGAAATGTGTCGCGATATCGCGTTTTGAGAAGCATTAGAACGCTATTGCTACGATACGTAGACATCTGTAAACGATATTTCCTAGCAAGGAAGAGTCGCATTATATTCATTTGAGGAGTATGCGAGGTATACAAAACACTTGGCAATGAATGTTATATCTTATCATGAAACATAGAAATGAGATGCGATATCGCGTTGTAGGCAGTATAAGAACTCCATTGCTATGATACGCAGACATCTGCAAACGCTATTTCCTAGCAAGGAAGTCTCGCATTTACATTCGTTTGAAGCGCATGCGAGGTATACATGACACTTCGCAATTATTATTATATCTTAGCATGAGAATAGAAATGAGATGCGATATCGCGTTTTGAGAAGCGTTAGATCTCTGATGCTACGATACGTAGACATCTGCAAACGCTATTTCCTAGCAAGGAAGAGTCGCATTTACATTCATTTGAGGAGTATGCGAGGTATACAAGACACTTGGTAATGAATATTATATCTTATCATAAAACATAGAAAAGAGATGCGATAACTCTAGTTAAGAGGCGTTAGAACTCTATTGCTTCTGTCACGTCCTGGCGAACAAATTATTCGTATCCCAGGAGGCTGAATGACACAAGCCTTTTAGTCGCGAATTCGGTCCGGTATAAAGCGTGTATGACCGGGTCCGTCGATTCTGGCAAGACGCGGGCACCTTAAACAATCGCGAACGCGTGTAAGGAAGGATTTTATTTACCTTTCGCTGATTTCTCTCTTCTGCTTTCAGATGTGGCGATCGTCGAAGGTCGTTCTCGGGGGAGGAGTCGGCGTACGGCTGGCTGGAATCGGCGTTGTGACGGTGGAAGCTGCGATGAATGTCGCCGTCCGTCGATGAACGAAGAATTCTGGCGTTTTACCAACGTATTCCCCACGAGATAATGGATTAAATTCTTCCTCGCGGCGCGAAGAGTTCGTTTGTAAACACTCAAGTTGTTACGAACTTGGAAGAATTTGTATTAAAATAAAATTGAATTTAGAAATGGAGTTGGAATGAACTAGAACTTGATGTGGTAGAAAAATAATAAAGTATATTCTAAATCAAAGAGTACAAGAACAATTATTTCTAAGTATTAAGACTAGGTTAACTATGAATTAGGAATTAGAACAAAGACTTTAGAACTAGGAACCTCATCGAGGCTGCGCGACGGCCCTAAGGCGCGACTTGGAAGAGACTTGGAATTAGAAGTGCCCGAAGGCGAGATAGAACTGTACCGTACTGACGGTACCGACTGACTGTGTCTGACTGTCCGTCATGACTGTCTGTAATTGACTGTCTGTAATTGACTGTGTCTCCCAAGATGCGCCTGCGACCTCTTCGACTCTCGGAGCGCTTCGGTCGCGTGCGAACATAGGTGGGAGTATGTGGACGCCGGAGTGGGGTCTCGGCGTTGCGTGGTGGGGCTAGCGGCGCGTGCCGCTGAGGCGGTCGCGATTTCGCGCGTCGCGGCTTACTTAATTAGCGCAACTTATGAATATAGAGGTACAAGTATGAAATTAGAAATTACGCCTTAAATGTAAAATGTGTGTTGTTTGTGTCGTTATAAAGTTGTGTCGTGTAAATTCTATGAGCTAGGAATACAGAGCTTAGAATGTAGGAGTATATATATAATGTTAATTATTAATCTTAGAAATAGTATTTTGGGCATGGCAGATCTGGGATGGTGAAATCGTAGAGTCCTTTGTACGGTGAGGGTTCCCGTCGTCGGATCTCGTAGAGGTTGATTCTCCTGGTACGTCCCTGGAGTGAGCGAGAGGGCGAGTTTCCCTGCAGGTAAGAGTGAGACGGTGGTTGACTCCTTGAGTGGGAGCGAGACAGCGCACATGGTCCTCGGTGCGAGTGGGACAGAGTGTGTTGCCCTTGGAGCGAGAGAGGTGGCGAACACCTCTGCGGGTGCGAGTGAGACGGAGGGTAGGTCCCTTGGAGTGAGAGAGACGGCGAGCACCTCTGCGAGTGCGAGCGAGTCGATGGTCGTAGCCCTTGGCCTGAGTGAGACGGCGAGTTGCGCCTAGGTGTTGCCTGTGGTGCAGGCGCGTGAGGGTGGTTGCTGTGGTGCGTTGAGAGGGTGGCAGGCGGCACGCCTGACGTCACACTTCGATACGTAGACATCTGCAAACGCTATTTCCTGGCACGGAAGTGTCGCATTTACATTCTTTTGTAGTGAATACGATGTATAATTGACACTTCGCAATGAATATTAAATCTTAACATGAAACATAAAAATGAGATACGATATCGCGTTTTAAGAAGCATTAGAACTCAATTGCTTCGATACGTAGACATCTGCCAACGCTACTTCCTAGGAAGGAAGTGTCGCACTTACATTCATTTGAAGTTTCTGCGTGGTATGCATGGCACTTCGCAATGAATATTATATCATATCATGAAACATAGAAAACAGATGCGATATCGGGTTTTGAGAAGCATTAGAATTCTATTGCTTCGATACGTAGACATCTGCAACCGCTACTTCCTAGCAAGCAAGTGTCGCATTTACATTCTTTTGAAGTGAATACGAGGTATACATAACACTGCACAATGAATATTATATCTTATCATGAAACATAGAAATGAGATGCGATATGGCGATTTAAGAAGCATTAGAAGTCTATTGGTTCGATACGTAGACATCTGGAAACGCTACTTCCTAGCAAAGAAATGTCGCATTTACATTCTTTTGAGAGGAATACGATGTATACATGATACTTCGCAATGAATATTATATCTCATCATGAAACATAGAAATGAGATGCGATATGACGATTTAAGAAGCATCAGAACACTATTGCTTCGATACGCAGATATCTGCAAACGCTATTTCCAAGCAAGGAAGTGTCGCATTTACATTCTTTTGAACTGAATACAATGTATACATAACACTGCACAATGAATATTATATCTTATCATGAGACATAGAAATGAGATGCGATATCGCGATTTAAGAAGCATTAGAAATTTATTGCTACGATATGTAGACATCTGCAAATGCTATTTCCTAAGGAAATGTCGTATTTACATTCTTTTGAAGTGAATACGAGGTATACATAGCAATGCACAATGAATATTATATCTTATAATGGGACATAGAAATGAGATGCTATATCGCGTTTTGAGAAGCATTAGAACTTTATTGCTACGATACGTAGACATCTGCAGACGCTACTTCCTAGCAAGGAAGTGTCGCAATTACATTCAGTTGATGTGTATGCGTGGTATACATGACACTTCGCAATGACTATTATATCTTGTCATGAAACATAGACATGAGATGCGATATCGCGTCTTAAGAAGCATTAGAACTCTATTGCTACGATAATTAGACATCTGCAAACGCTATAACCTAGCAAGGAAGTGTCGAATTTACATTCTTCTGAAGTGAGTACGAGGTATACATGACACGTCGCGACGAATATTATATTTCATTATGAAACATAGAAATGAGATTCGATATCCCATTTTAAGAAGCATGAGAACTATATTGCTTCGATACGTAGACATCTGCAATCGCCATTTCCTACCAAGGAAGTGTCGCATTTACAATCTTTTCAGGTGAATACGAGGTATACATAACCCTCCTCAATGTGTATTATATCTTATCATGAAACATACAAATGAGGTGCGATATCGTGTTTTGAGGAGCATTAGAACTCTATTGCTTCCATACGTAGACATCTGCAAACGCTACTTCCTAGCAAGCAAGTGTCGCATTTACTTTCTTTTGAAGTAGATACGAGGTATACACGACACTTCGCAATGTATGTTATACCCTATCATGAAACATAGAAATGCGATGCGATATCGCGTTTTGAGTAGCATTAGAACACTAATGCTGCCATAAGTAGGCATCTGTAAACGCTATTTCCTAGCAAGGAAGTGTCGCATTTACATTCTTTTGAAGTGAATACCAGGTATACGTAACACTCCACAATGAATATTATATGTTACTATAAAATATTGAAATGTGATGCGATATCGCGTTTTAAGAAGTATCAGAAATTTAATGTTACGGTACGTAGGCATCTGGAAACGTAATTTCCTAGGTAGAAAGTGCCACAGTCACATTGTTTTGAAGTGAATACGTTCTATAGATGACACTTCGCTAAGAATATTGTATCCTATCGTGAAACACAGAAGTGTGTCGCGATATCGCGTTTTGAGAAGCATTAGAACGCTATTGCTACGATACGTAGACATCTGTAAACGCTATTTCCTAGCAAGGAAGAGTCGCATTATATTCATTTGAGGAGTATGCGAGGTATACAAAACACTTGGCAATGAATATTATATCTTATCATGAAACATAGAAATGAGATGCGATATCGCGTTGTAGGCAGTATAAGAACTCCATTGCTATGATACGTAGACATCTGCAAACGCTACTTGCTAGCAAGGAAGTGTCGCGTTTACATTCTTTTGATGTGAGTACGAGGTATACATAACACTCCACAATGAATATTATATCTAATCATGAAACATAGAAATGAGATGCAATATGGCGATTTAAGAAGCATTAGAACTCTATTGCTTCGATACGTAGACATCTGCAAACGGTATTTCCTGGAAAGGAAGTGTCGCGTTTACATTCATTTGAAGTATAGACGAGATATACATAACACTGCACAATGATTACTATATCTTATCATGAAACATAGAATTGAGATGCGATATGGCGATTTAAGAAGCATTAGAACTCTATTGGTTCGATACATAGACATCTGCAAACGCTACTTCCTAGCAAGGAAGTGTAGCGTTTACATTCTTTTGAAGTGAATACGCGTTACACATAACACTCCACAATGAATATTATATCTTATCATGAAACATAGAAATGAGATGCAATATGGCGATTTAGGAAGCATTAGAACTCTATTGCTTCGATACGTAGGCATCTGCAAACGCTATTTCCAAGCAAGGAAGTGTCGCATTTACATTCTTTTGAAAGGATTACGAGGTATACATGACACTTCGCAATGAATATTATATCTTATGATGAAACATAGAAATGAGATGTAATATGGCGATTTAAGAAGCATAGGAACACTATTGCTTCGATACGTAGACATCTGCAAACGCTACTTCCAAGCAGGGAAGAGTCGCACTTACATTCTTTTGAAGTGAATACGAGGTATACATAACACTCCACAATGAATATTATATCTTATCATGAAACATAGAAATGAGATGGAATATGGCGATTTAGGAAGCATTAGAACTCTATTGCTTCGATACGTAGACATCTGCAAACGCTATTTCCAAGCAAGGAAGTGTCGCATTTACATTCATTTGAAGTGTAGACGAGATACACATAACACTCCACAATGAATATTATATTTTATCATGAAACATAGAAATGAGATGTAATATGGCGATTTAAGAAGCACTAGAACTCTACTGCTTCGATATGTAGACATCTGCAAACGCTATTTCCTAGCAAGGAAGTGTCGCGTTTGCATGCTTTTAAAGAGAATACGAGGTATACATAACACTCCACAATGAATATTATATCTTATCATGAAGCATAGAAATGAGATGTAATATGGCGATTTAAGAAGCATTAGAACTCTATTGCTTCAATACGTAGACATCTGAAAATGCTATTTCCTGGCAAGGAAGTGTCGCATTTACATTCTTTTGAAGCGAATACAAGGTATACATAACACTTCACAAAGAATTTTGTATATTATCATGAAACATAGTAATGAGTAGAGATATCGCGTTTTGAGAAGCATTAGAATTCTAATACTACGATACATAGACATCTACAAACGCTATTTCCTGGCAATGAAGTGTCGCGTTTACGTTCTTTTGAAGTGAATAGGAGGTATACATAACACTCCACAATGAATATTATATCTTATCATGAAACATAGAAATGTGATGCAATATGGCGATTTAAGAAGCACTAGAACTCTATTGCTTCGATACGTAGACATCTGCAAACGTTATTTCCAAGCAAGGAAGTGTCGCATTTACATTCTTTTGAAGTGAGTACGAGGTATACATAACACGTCACAAAGAATTTTATATATTATCATGAAACATAGAAATGAGAAGCGATATCGTGTTTTGAGAAGCATTAGAACTCTAATTCCACGATACGTAGACATCTGCAAACGCTATTTCCTTGCAAGGAAGTGTCGCATTTACATTCTTTTGAAGTGTATACGAGGTATACATGACACTTCGGAATGGATATTAAATCTTATCATGTAACATAGAAGTGAGATGCGATATCGCGTTTTAAGAAGCATTAGAACCCTATTGCCTCGATGCGGAGATATCTGCAAACGCTATTTCCTAGGATGGAAGTGTCACATTTACATTCTTTTGAAGTGAATTCGAGGTATACATGACTCTTCGGAATGAATATTATAACTTATCACGAAACATAGAAATGAGATGCGATATCGCGATCTAAGAAGCATTAGAATTCTATTGCTACAATACGTAGGCATCTGCAAACGCTATTTCCTAGCAAGGAGTAGTCGCATTTACATTCCTTTGAAGTGAATACGAGGTATACATGACACTTCGCAATGAATATTACATCTTATCACGAAACGTAGAAATGAGATGCGATATCGCGAATTAAGTAGCATTAGAACTCTACTGCTACGATACGTAGACATCTGCAAACGCTATTTCCTAGCAAGCAATAGTCGCATTTACATACTTTTGAAATGAATTCGAGGTTTTCATGACACTTCGGAATGAATATTATAACTTATCGCGAAACATAGAAAAGAGATGAGATATCGCGATCTAAGAAGCATTAGAACGCTATTGCTACGATACGTAGACATCTGCAAACGCTATTTCCTAGTAAGCAATAGTCGCATTTACATTCTTTTGAAGCGAGTACGAGGTATACATGACACTTCGCAATGAATATTACATCTTATCACGAAACATAGAAATGAGATGCGATATCGCGAATTAAGTAGCATTAGAACTCTATTGCTACGATACGTAGACATCTGCAATCGCTATTTCCCAGCATGGAAGTGTCGCACTTACATTCATTTGAAGTGAATACGAGGTATACATGACACTTCGCAATGAATATTATATCTTATCATGAAGCATAGAAATGAGATGCGATATCGCGTTTTGAGAAGCATTAGATCCCTATTGCTACGATACGTAGACATCTGCAAACGCTATTTCCTAGCATGCAAGTGTCGCATTTACATTCTTTTGAAGTGAATACGAGGTATACATAACACTCTACAATGAATATTATATGTTATTACGAAACATAGAAGTGAGATGCGATATCGCGATTTACGAAGCGCTAGAACTATATTGCTACGATGCGTAGACATCTGCAAACGCTATTTCCTAGCAAGCAATAGTCGCATTTACTTTCTTTTCAATTGAATACGAGGTGTACATGACACTTCGCAATGAATATTATATCTTATCACGAAACATAGAAATGAGATGCGATATCGCGATTTAAGTAGCATTAGAACCCTTTTGCTACGATACGTAGACATCTGAAAACGCTATTTCCTAGCAAGGAAGTGTCGCGTTTGCATGCTTTTAAAGAGAATACGAGGTATACATAACACTCCACAATGAATATTATATCTTATCATGAAACATAGAAATGAGATGTAATATGGCGATTTAAGAAGCATTAGAACTCTATTGCTTCAATACGTTGACATCTGAAAATGCTATTTCCTGGCAAGGAAGTGTCTCATTTACATTCTTTTGAAGTGAATACAAGGTATACATAACACTTCACAAAGAATTTTGTATATTATCATGAAACATAGTAATGAGTAGAGATATCGCGTTTTGAGAAGCATTAGAATTCTAATACTACGATACATAGACATCTACAAACGCTATTTCCTGGCAATGAAGTGTCGCGTTTACATTCTTTTGAAGTGAATACGAGGTATACATAACAATCCACAATGAATATTATATCTTATCATGAAACATAGAAATGTGATGCAATATGGCGATTTAAGAAGCACTAGAACTCTATTGCTTCGATACGTAGACATCTGCAAATGTTATTTCCAAGCAAGGAAGTGTCGCATTTACATTCTTTTGAAGTGTATACGAGGTATACATGACACTTCGGAATGGATATGACATCTTATCATGTAACATAGAAGTGAGATGCGATATCGCGTCTTAAGAAGCATTAGAACCCTATTGCCTCGATGCGGAGATATCTGCAAACGATATTTCCTAGGATGGAAGTGTCACATTTACATTCTTTTGAAGTGAATTCGAGGTATACATGACACATCGGAATGAATATTATAACTTATCACGAAACATAGAAATGAGATGCGATATCGCGATCTAAGAAGCATTAGTATTCTATTGCTACAATACGTAGGCATCTGCAAACGCTATTTCCTAGCAAGGAGTAGTCGCATTTACATTCCTTTAAAGTGAATACGAGGTATACATGACACTTCGCAATGAATATTACATCTTATCACGAAACATAGAAATGAGATGCGATATCGCGAATTAAGTAAAATTAGAACTCTATTGCTACGATACGTAGACATCTGCAAACGCTATTTCCTAGCAAGCAATAGTCGCATTTACATACTTTTGAAGTGAATTCGAGGTTTTCATGACACTTCGGAATGAATATTATAACTTATCGCGAAACATAGAAATGAGATGCGATATCGCGGTCTAAGAAGCATTAGAACGCTACTGCTACGATACGTAGACATCTGCAAACGCTATTTCCTAGTAAGCAATAGTCGCATTTACATTCTTTTGAAGTGAATACGAGGTATACATGACACTTCGCAATGAATATTATATCTTATCAGGAAACATAGAAATGAGATGCGATATCGCGTTTTGAGGAGCATTAGAACTCTATTGCTATGATACGTTGGCATCTGCAAACGCTATTTCCTAGCAAGGAATAGTCGCATTTATATTCTTTTGAAGTGAATACGAGGTATACATAACACTCCACAATAAATATTATATCTTACCATGAAACATAGAAATGAGATGTAATATGGCGAGTTATGAAGCATTAGAACTCTATTGCTTCGATACGTAGACATGTGCAAACGCTACTTCCAAGCAAGGAAGTGTCGCATTTACATTCATTTGACTGGAATACGAGGTATACATGACACTTCGCAATGAATATTATATCTTATCATGAAACATAGAAATGAGATGTAATATGGCGATTTAAGAAGCATTAGAACACTATTGCGTCGATACGTAGAAATCTGCAAACGCTATTTCCAAGCAAGGAAGTGTCGCATTTACATTCTTTTGAAGTGAATAGGAGTTATACATGACACTTCGCAATTAATATTATACCTTATCATGAAACATAGATATGAGATGCGGTATCCCGTTTTAAGAAGTAATAGAACTCTATTGCTTCGGTACGGAGACATCTGCAAACGCTATTTCCTAGCAAGAAAGTGTCGCATTTACATTCTTTTGAAGTGTATACGAGGTATACATGACACTTCGGAATGGATATTATATCTTATCATGTAACATAGAAGTGAGATGCGATATCGCGTTTTAAGAAGCATTAGAACCCTATTGCCTCGATGCGGAGATATCTGCAAACGCTATTTCCTAGGATGGAAGTGTCACATTTACATTCTTTTGAAGTGAATTCGAGGTATACATGACACTTCGGAATGAATATTATAACTTATCACGAAACATAGAAATGAGATGCGATATCGCGATCTAAGAAGCATTAGAATTCTATTGCTACAATATATAGGCATCTGCAAACGCTATTTCCTAGCAAGGAGTAGTCGCATTTAGATTCCTTTGAAGTGAATACGAGGTATACATGACACTTCGCAATGAATATTACATCTTATCACGAAACATAGAAATGAGATGCGATATCGCGAAATAAGTAGCATTAGAACTCTACTGCTACGATACGTAGACATCTGCAAACGCTATTTCCTAGCAAGCAATAGTCGCATTTACATACTTTTGAAATGAATTCGAGGTTTTCATGACACTTCGGAATGAATATTATAACTTATCGCGAAACATAGAAAAGAGATGAGATATCGCGATCTAAGAAGCATTAGAACGCTATTGCTACGATACGTAGACATCTGCAAACGCTATTTCCTAGTAAGCAATAGTCGCATTTACATTCTTTTGAAGCGAATACGAGGTATACATGACACTTCGCAGTGAATATTACATCTTATCACGAAACATAGAAATGAGATGCGATATCGCGAATTAAGTAGCATTAGAACTCTATTGCTACGATACGTAGACATCTGCAATCGCTATTTCCCAGCATGGAAGTGTCGCACTTACATTCATTTGAAGTGAATACGAGGTATACATGACACTTCGCAATGAATATTATATCTTATCATGAAGCATAGAAATGAGATGCGATATCGCGTTTTGAGAAGCATTAGAACTCTATTGCTACGATACGTAGACATCTGCAAACGCTATTTCCTAGCAAGCAATAGTCGCATTTACATTCTTTTGAAGTGAATACGAGGTATACATGACACTTCGCAATGAATACTATATCTTATCACGAAACATAGAAATGAGATGCGATATCGCGAATTAAGTAGCATTAGAACTCTATTGCTACGATACGTAGACATCTGCAATCGCTATTTCCTAGCATGGAAGTGTCGCACTTACATTCATTTGAAGTGAATACGAGGTATACATGACACTTCGCAATGAATATTATATCTTATCATGAAGCATAGAAATGAGATGCGATATCGCGTTTTGAGAAGCATTAGAACTCTATTGCTACGATACGTAGACATCTGCAAACGCTATTTCCTAGCATGCAAGTGTCGCATTTACATTCTTTTGAAGTGAATACGAGGTATACATGACACTTCGCAATGAATATTATATCTTATCATGAAACACGGTAGAGGGATGCGATATCGCGTTTTAGGAAGCATTAGAAATCTACGGTCTCGATGCGGAGACATCTGCAAACGCTATTTCCTGGCGAGCAGTAGTCGCATTTACGTTCTTTTGAAGTGAATACGAGGTATACATGACACTTGGCTATGAATATTATATCTTATCACGAAACATAGAAATGAGATGCGATATCGCGAATTAAGTAGCATTGGAACTCTATTGCTACGATATGTAGACATCTGCAAACGCTATTTCCTAGCAAGCAATAGTCGCATTTACATTCTTTTGAAGTGAATACGAGGTATACATGACACTTCGCAATGAATACTATATCTTATCATGAAACATAGAAGCGAGATGCGATATCGCGTTTTAAGAAGCTTTAGAACTCTATGGCCTCGATGCGGAGACATCTGCAATCGCTATTTCCTAGCATGGAAGTGTCGCACTTACATTCTTTTGATGTGAATACGAGGTATACATGACACTTCGCTATGAATATTATATCTTATCTCGAAACATGTAAATGAGGTGTCATATCGTGATTTAAGTAGCATTAGAACGCTATTGCTACGATACGTTGACATCTGCAAACGCTATTTCCTAGCAAGCAATAGTCGCTTTTACATTCCTTTGAAATGAATACAAGGTATACATGACCATTTGCAATGAATATTATATCTTATCGCGAAACATAGAAATGAGATGCGATATCGCGATTTAAGTAGCATTAGAACTCTATTGCTACGATACGTAGACATCTGAATACGCTATTTCCTAGCTAGGAAGTGTCGCATTTACATTCTTATGAAGTAAATACGAGGTGTACATGACACCTCGCAATGAATATATTATCTTATCACAAAACATAGAAATGAGATGCTATATCGCGATTTAAGTAGCATTAGAACTCTATTGCTACGATACGTAGACATCTGCAAACGCTATTTCCTAGCAAGCAATAGTCGCATTTACGTTCTTTTCAATTGAATACGAGGTGTACATGACACTTCGCAATGAATATTGTATCTTATCACGAAACATAGAAATGAGATGCGATATCGCGATTTAAGTAGCATTAGAACCCTTTTGCTACGATACGTAGACATCTGAAAACGCTATTTCCTAGCAAGGAAGTGTCGCATTTACATTCTTTTCAAGTGAATTCGAGGTATACATGACACTTCGCAATGAATATTACATCTTATCACGAAACATAGAAATGAGATGCGATATCGCGAATTAAGTAGCATTAGAATTCTACTGCTACGATACGTAGACATCTGCAAACGCTATTTCCTAGCAAGCAATAGTCGCATTTACATACTTTTGAAATGAATTCGAGGTTTTCATGACACTTCGGAATGAATATTATAACTTATCGCGAAACATAGAAAAGAGATGAGATTTCGCGATCTAAGAAGCATTAGAACGCTATTGCTACGATACGTAGACATCTGCAAACGCTATTTCCTAGTAAGCAATAGTCGCATTTACATTCTTTTGAAGCGAGTACGAGGTATACATGACACTTCGCAATGAATATTACATCTTATCACGAAACATAGAAATGAGATGCGATATCGCGAATTAAGTAGCATTAGAACTCTATTGCTACGATACGTAGACATCTGCAATCGCTATTTCCCAGCATGGAAGTGTCGCACTTACATTCATTTGAAGTGAATACGAGGTATACATGACACTTCGCAATGAATATTATATCTTATCATGAAGCATAGAAATGAGATGCGATATCGCGTTTTGAGAAGCATTAGAACTCTATTGCTACGATACGTAGACATCTGCAAACGCTATTTCCTAGCATGCAAGTGTCGCATTTACATTCTTTTGAAGTGAATACGAGGTATACATAACACTCTACAATGAATATTATATGTTATTACGAAACATAGAAGTGAGATGCGATATCGCGATTTACGAAGCGCTAGAACTATATTGCTACGATGCGTAGACATCTGCAAACGCTATTTCCTAGCAAGCAATAGTCGCATTTACTTTCTTTTCAATTGAATACGAGGTGTACATGACACTTCGCAATGAATATTATATCTTATCACGAAACATAGAAATGAGATGCGATATCGCGATTTAAGTAGCATTAGAACCCTTTTGCTACGATACGTAGACATCTGAAAACGCTATTTCCTAGCAAGGAAGTGTCGCGTTTGCATGCTTTTAAAGAGAATACGAGGTATACATAACACTCCACAATGAATATTATATCTTATCATGAAACATAGAAATGAGATGTAATATGGCGATTTAAGAAGCATTAGAACTCTATTGCTTCAATACGTTGACATCTGAAAATGCTATTTCCTGGCAAGGAAGTGTCTCATTTACATTCTTTTGAAGTGAATACAAGGTATACATAACACTTCACAAAGAATTTTGTATATTATCATGAAACATAGTAATGAGTAGAGATATCGCGTTTTGAGAAGCATTAGAATTCTAATACTACGATACATAGACATCTACAAACGCTATTTCCTGGCAATGAAGTGTCGCGTTTACATTCTTTTGAAGTGAATACGAGGTATACATAACACTCCACAATGAATATTATATCTTATCATGAAACATAGAAATGTGATGCAATATGGCGATTTAAGAAGCACTAGAACTCTATTGCTTCGATACGTAGACATCTGCAAACGTTATTTCCAAGCAAGGAAGTGTCGCATTTACATTCTTTTGAAGTGAGTACGAGGTATACATAACACTTCACAAAGAATTTTATATATTATCATGAAACATAGAAATGAGAAGCGATATCGTGTTTTGAGAAGCATTAGAACTCTAATTCCACGATACGTAGACATCTGCAAACGCTATTTTCTAGCAAGGAAGTGTCGCATTTACATTCATTTGAAGTGTGTTTGAGAAGCATTAGAGCACTAATGCTACGATACGTGGACATCTGCCAACGCTATTTCCTAGCAAGGAAGTGTCGCATTTACATTCACTTGAAGTGTATGCGAGGTATACATGACACTACGCAAGGAATATTATATACTATCATGAAACATAGACATGAGAAACGCTGCCGCGTTCTGAGAAGCATTAGAGCACTAATGCTACGATACGTAGTCATCTGCAAACGCTATTTCCTTGCAAGGAAGTGTCGCATTTACATTCTTTTGAAGTGTATACGAGGTATACATGACACTTCGGAATGGACATGACATCTTATCATGTAACATAGAAGTGAGATGCGATATCGCGTCTTAAGAAGCATTAGAACCCTATTGCCTCGATGCGGAGATATCTGCAAACGCTATTTCCTAGGATGGAAGTGTCACATTTACATTCTTTTGAAGTGAATTCGAGGTATACATGACACATCGGAATGAATATTATAACTTACCACGAAACATAGAAATGAGATGCGATATCGCGATCTAAGAAGCATTAGTATTCTATTGCTACAATACGTAGGCATCTGCAAACGCTATTTCCTAGCAAGGAGTAGTCGCATTTACATTCCTTTGAAGTGAATACGAGGTATACATGACACTTCGCAATGAATATTACAACTTATCACGAAACATAGAAATGAGATGCGATATCGCGAATTAAGTAAAATTAGAACTCTATTGCTACGATACGTAGACATCTGCAAACGCTATTTCCTAGCAAGCAATAGTCGCATTTACATACTTTTGAAGTGAATTCGAGGTTTTCATGACTCTTCGGAATGAATATTATAACTTATCGCGAAACATAGAAATGAGATGCGATATCGCGGTCTAAGAAGCATTAGAACGCTACTGCTACGATACGTAGACATCTGCAAACGCTATTTCCTAGTAAGCAATAGTCGCATTTACATTCTTTTGAAGTGAATACGAGGTATACATGACACTTCGCAATGAATATTATATCTTATCAGGAAACATAGAAATGAGATGCGATATCGCGTTTTGAGGAGCATTAGAACTCTATTGCTATGATACGTTGGCATCTGCAAACGCTATTTCCTAGCAAGGAATAGTCGCATTTATATTCTTTTGAAGTGAATACGAGGTATACATAACACTCCACAATGAATATTATATCTTACCATGAAACATAGAAATGAGATGTAATATGGCGAGTTAAGAAGCATTAGAACTCTATTGCTTCGATACGTAGACATGTGCAAACGCTACTTCCAAGCAAGGAAGTGTCGCATTTACATTCATTTGACTGGAATACGAGGTATACATGACACTTCGCAATGAATATTATATCTTATCATGAAACATAGAAATGAGATGTAATATGGCGATTTAAGAAGCATTAGAACACTATTGCGTCGATACGTAGACATCTGCAAACGCTATTTCCAAGCAAGGAAGTGTCGCATTTACATTCTTTTGAAGTGAATACGAGGTATACATAACACTCCATAATGAATATTATATCTTACCATTAAACATAGAAATGAGATGTAATATGGCGAATTAAGAAGCATTAGAACTCTATTGCTTCGATACGTAGACATCTGCAAACGCTACTTCCAAGCAAGGAAGTGTCGCATTTACATTCTTTTGAAAGGAATACGACGTATACATAACACTTCACAATGAATATTATATCTTACCATGAAACATAGAAATGAGATGTAATATGGCGAATTAAGAAGCATTAGAACTCTATTGCTTCGATACGTAGACATCTGCAAACGCTACTTCCAAGGAAGGAAGTGTCGCATTTACATTCCTTTGAAAGGAATACGAGGTATACATGACACTTCGCAATGAATATTATATCTTATCATCAAACATAGGAATGTGATGCAATATGGCAATTTAAGAAGCACTAGAACTCTATTGCTTCGATACGTAGACATCTACAAACGCTATTTCCAAGCAAGGAAGTGTCGCATTTACATTCTTTTGAAAGGAATACGGGGTATACATGACACTTCGCAATGAATATTATATCTTATCATGAAACATAGATATGAGATGTAATATGGCGATTTAAGAAGCATTAGAACACTATTGCGTCGATACGTAGAAATCTGCAAACGCTATTTCCAAGCAAGGAAGTGTCGCATTTACATTCTTTTGAAGTGAATAGGAGTTATACATGACACTTCGCAATTAATATTATACCTTATCATGAAACATAGATATTAGATGCGGTATCCCGTTTTAAGAAGTAATAGAACTCTATTGCTTCGGTACGGAGACATCTGCAAACGCTATTTCCTAGCAAGAAAGTGTCGCATTTACATTCTTTTGAAGTGTATACGAGGTATACATGACACTTCGGAATGGATATTATATCTTATCATGTAACATAGAAGTGAGATGCGATATCGCGTTTTAAGAAGCATTAGAACCCTATTGCCTCGATGCGGAGATATCTGCAAACGCTATTTCCTAGGATGGAAGTGTCACATTTACATTCTTTTGAAGTGAATTCGAGGTATACATGACACTTCGCAATGAATATTATATCTTATCATGAAACACGGAAGAGGGATGCGATATCGCGTTTTAAGAAGCATTAGAACTCTATTGCTAATATACGTAGACATCTGCAAACGCAATTTCCTAGCATGGAAGTGTCGCATTTACATTCTTTTGAAGTGAATACGAGGTATACATGACACTTCGCAATGAATATTATATCTTATTATGAAACATAGAAGTGAGATGCGATATCGCGTTTTAAGAAGCATTAGAACTCTATTGCTACGATACGTAGACATCTGTAAACGCTATTTCCTAGCATGCAAGTGTCGCATTTACATTCTTTTGAAGTGAATACGAGGTATACATCACACTTCGCAATGAATATTATTTCTTATCATGAAACATAGAAATGAGTTGCGATATCGCGTTATAAGAATCATTAGAACTCTATTGTTTCCACACGTAGTCATCTGGAAACGCTATTTCCTAGCAAGGAAGTGCCGCACTTACATCCCTTTGAAGTGAATACGAGGTATACATGACACTTCGCAATGAATATTATATCTGATCATGAAACATAGAAATGAGATGCGACATCGCATTTTGAGAAGCAGTAGAACCCTATTGCATCGATACGTAGACATCTGCAAACTCTACTTCCTAGCAGGGAAGTGTCGCATTTACATTCATTTGAAGTGAATACGAGGTATACATGACACTTCGCAATGAATATTATACCTTATCATGAAACATAGAAGTGAGATGCGATATCGCATATTAAGAAGCATTAGAACACTATTGCTACGATACATAGACATCTGCAAACGCTATTTCCTGGCATGGAAGTGTCGCATTTACATTCTTTTGAAGTGAATACGAGGTATACATAACACTCTACAATGAATATTATATGTTATCACGAAACATAGAAGTGAGATGCGATATCGCGATTTACGAAGCGCTAGAACTATATTGCTACGATGCGTAGACATCTGGAAATGTTATTTCCTAGCAAGGAAGTGTCGCATTTACATTCTTTTGATGTGAATAGGAGTTATACATGACACTTCGCAATTAAGATTATACCTTATCATGAAACATAGAAATGAGATGCGGTATCCCGTTTTAGGAAGTAATAGAACTCTATTGCTTCGGTACGGAGACATCTGCAAACGCTATTTCCTAGCAAGAAAGTGTCGCATTTACATTCTTTTGAAGTGTATACGAGGTATACATAACACTTCGGAATGGATATTATATCTTATCATGTAACATAGAAGTGAGATGCGATACCGCGTTTTAAGAAGCATTAGAACCCTATTGCCTCGATGCGGAGATATCTGCAAACGCTATTTCCTAGGATGGAAGTGTCACACTTACATTCTTTTGAAGTGAATTCGAGGTATACATGACACTTCGGAATGAATATTATAACTTATCACGAAACATAGAAATGAGATGCGATATCGCGATCTAAGAAGCATTAGAATTCTATTGCTACAATACGTAGGCATCTGCAAACGCTATTTCCTAGCAAGGAGTAGTCGCATTTACATTCCTTTGAAGTGAATACGAGGTATACATGACACTTCGCAATGAATATTACATCTTATCACGAAACATAGAAATGAGATGCGATATCGCGAATTAAGTAGCATTAGAACTCTACTGCTACGATACGTAGACATCTGCAAACGCTATTTCCTAGCAAGCAATAGTCGCATTTACATACTTTTGAAATGAATTCGAGGTTTTCATGACACTTCGGAATGAATATTATAACTTATCGCGAAACATAGAAAAGAGATGAGATATCGCGATCTAAGAAGCATTAGAACGCTATTGCTACGATACGTAGACATCTGCAAACGCTATTTCCTAGTAAGCAATAGTCGCATTTACATTCTTTTGAAGCGAATACGAGGTATACATGACACTTCGCAATGAATATTACATCTTATCACGAAACATAGAAATGAGATGCGATATCGCGAATTAAGTAGCATTAGAACTCTATTGCTACGATACGTAGACATCTGCAATCGCTATTTCCCAGCATGGAAGTGTCGCACTTACATTCATTTGAAGTGAATACGAGGTATACATGACACTTCGCAATGAATATTATATCTTATCATGAAGCATAGAAATGAGATGCGATATCGCGTTTTGAGAAGCATTAGAACTCTATTGCTACGATACGTAGACATCTGCAAACGCTATTTCCTAGCATGCAAGTGTCGCATTTACATTCTTTTGAAGTGAATACGAGGTATACATAACACTCCACAATGAATATTATATCTTATCATGAAACATAGAAATGAGATGTAATATGGCGATTTAAGAAGCATTAGTACACTATTGCGTCGATACGTAGATATCTGCAAACGCTATTTCCAAGCAAGGAAGTGTCGCATTTACATTCTTTTGAAGTGAATAGGAGTTATACATGACACTTCGCAATTAATATTATACCTTATCATGAAACATAGAAAAGAGATGCGGTATCCCGTTTTAAGGAGTAATAGAACTCTATTGCTTCGGTACGGAAACATCTGCAAACGCTATTTCCTAGCAAGGAAGTGTCGCATTTACATTCTTATGAAGTGTATACGAGGTATACATGACACTTCGGAATGGATATTATATCTTGTCATGTAACATAGAAGTGAGGTGCGATATCGTGTTTTAAGAAGCATTAGAACCCTATTGCCTCGATGCGGAGATATCTGCAAACGCTATTTCCTAGGATGGAAGTGTCACATTTACATTCTTTTGAAGTGAATTCGAGGTATACATGACACTTCGGAATGAATATTATAACTTATCACGAAACATAGAAATGAGATGCGATATCGCGATCTAAGAAGCATTAGAATTCTATTGCTACAATACGTAGGCATCTGCAAACGCTATTTCCTAGCAAGGAGTAGTCGCATTTGCATTCCTTTGAAGTGAATACGAGGTATACATGACACTTCGCAATGAATATTACATCTTATCACGAAACATAGAAATGAGATGCGATATCGCGAATTAAGTAGCATTAGAACTCTATTGCTACGATACGTAGACATCTGCAAACGCTATTTCCTAGCAAGCAATAGTCGCATTTACATTCTTTTGAAGTGAATACGAGGTATACATGACACTTCGCAATGAATACTATATCTTATCACGAAACATAGAAATGAGATGCGATATCGCGAATTAAGTAGCATTAGAACTCTATTGCTACGATACGTAGACATCTGCAATCGCTATTTCCTAGCATGGAAGTGTCGCACTTACATTCATTTGAAGTGAATACGAGGTATACATGACACTTCGCAATGAATATTATATCTTATCATGAAGCATAGAAATGAGATGCGATATCGCGTTTTGAGAAGCATTAGAACTCTATTGCTACGATACGTAGACATCTGCAAACGCTATTTCCTAGCAAGCAATAGTCGCATTTACATTCTTTTGAAGTGAATACGAGGTATACATGACACATCGCAATGAATACTATATCTTATCACGAAACATAGAAATGAGATGCGATATCGCGAATTAAGTAGCATTAGAACTCTATTGCTACGATACGTAGACATTTGCAATCGCTATTTCCTAGCATGGAAGTGTCGCACTTACATTCCTTTGATGTGAATACGAGGTATACATGACACTTCGCAATGAATATTATATCTTATCTCGAAACATGTAAATGAGGTGTCATATCGTGATTTAAGTAGCATTAGAACGCTATTGCTACGGTACGTAGACATCTGCAAACGCTATTTCCTAGCAAGCAATAGTCGCATTTACATTCCTTTGAAATGAATACAAGGTATACATGACCATTCGCAATGAATATTATATCTTATCGCGAAACATAGAAATGAGATGCGATATCGCGATTTAAGTAGCATTAGAACTCTATTGCTACGATACGTAGACATCTGCAAACGCTATTTCCTAGCAAGCAATAGTCGCATTTACTTTCTTTTCAATTGAATACGAGGTGTACATGACACTTCGCAATGAATATTGTATCTTATCACGAAACATAGAAATGAGATGCGATATCGCGATTTAAGTAGCATTAGAACCCTTTTGCTACGATACGTAGACATCTGAAAACGCTATTTCCTAGCAAGGAAGTGTCGCATTTACATTCTTTTCAAGTGAATTCGAGGTATACATGACACTTCGCAATGAATATTATATCTTATCATGAAACACGGAAGAGGGATGCGATATCGCGTTTTAAGAAGCATTAGAACTCTATTGCTAATATACGTAGACATCTGCAAACGCAATTTCCTAGCATGGAAGTGTCGCATTTACATTCTTTTGAAGTGAATACGAGGTATACATGACACTTCGCAATGAATATTATATCTTATCATGAAACATAGAAGTGAGATGCGATATCGCGTTTTAAGAAGCATTAGAACTCTATTGCTACGATACGTAGACATCTGCAAACGCTATTTCCTAGCATGCAAGTGTCGCATTTACATTCTTTTGAAGAGAATACGAGGTATACATAACACTCCACAATGAATATTATATCTTACCATGAAACATAGAAATGAGATGTAATATGGCGAGTTAAGAAGCATTAGAACTCTATTGCTTCGATACGTAGACATGTGCAAATGCTACTTCCAAGCAAGGAAGTGTCGCATTTACATTCATTTGACTGGAATACGAGGTATACATGACACTTCGCAATGAATATTATATCTTATCATGAAACATAGAAATGAGATGTAATATGGCGATTTAAGAAGCATTAGAACACTATTGCGTCGATACGTAGACATCTGCAAACGCTATTTCCAAGCAAGGAAGTGTCGCATTTACATTCTTTTGAAGTGAATACGAGGTATACATAACACTCCATAATGAATATTATATCTTACCATGAAACATAGAAATGAGATGTAATATGGCGGATTAAGAAGCATTAGAACTCTATTGCTTCGATACGTAGACATCTGCAAACGCTACTTCCAAGCAAGGAAGTGTCGCATTTACATTCTTTTGAAAGGAATACGAGGTATACATGACACTTCGCAATGAATATTATATCTTATCATGAAACATAGAAATGAGATGTAATATGGCGATTTAAGAAGCATTAGTACACTATTGCGTCGATACGTAGATATCAGCAAACGCTACTTCCAAGCAAGGAAGTGTCGCATTTACATTCTTTTGAAAGGAATACGGGGTACACATGACACTTCGCAATGAATATTATATCTTATCATGAAACATAGAAATGAGATGTAATATGGCGATTTAAGAAGCATTAGAACACTATTGCGTCGATACGTAGACATCTGCAAACGCTATTTCCAAGCAAGGAAGTGTCGCATTTACATTCTTTTGAAGTGAATAGGAGTTATACATGACACTTCGCAATTAATATTATACCTTATCATGAAACATAGAAATGAGATGCGGTATCCCGTTTTAAGAAGTAATAGAACTCTATTGCTTCGGTACGGAGACATCTGCAAACGCTATTTCCTAGCAAGGAAGTGTCGCATTTACATTCTTTTGAAGTGTATACGAGGTATACATGACACTTCGGAATGGATATTATATCTTGTCATGTAACATATAAGTGAGATGCGATATCGCGTTTTAAGAAGCATTAGAACCTTATTGCCTCGATGCGGAGATATCTGCAAACGCTATTTCCTAGGATGGAAGTGTCACATTTACATTCTTTTGAAGTGAATTCGAGGTATACATGACACTTCGGAATGAATATTATAACTTATCACGAAACATAGAAATGAGATGCGATATCGCGATCTAAGAAGCATTAGAATTCTATTGCTACAATACGTAGGCATCTGCAATCGCTATTTCCCAGCATGGAAGTGTCGCACTTACATTCATTTGAAGTGAATACGAGGTATACATGACACTTCGCAATGAATATTATATCTTATCATAAAACACGGTAGAGGGATGCGATATCGCGTTCTAGGAAGCATTAGAAATCTACGGTCTCGATGCGGAGACATCTGCAAACGCTATTTCCTAGCGAGCAGTATTCGCATTTACGTTCTTTTGAAGTGAATACGAGGTATACATGACACTTCGCTATGAATATTATATCTTATCACAAAACATAGGAATGAGATGCGATATCGCGATATAAGTAGCATTAGAACTCTATTGCTACGATACGTAGACATCTGAATAAGCTATTTCCTAGGAGGGAAGTGTTGCATTTACATTCGTTTGGAGAGAATACGAGGTATACATGACACTTCGCAATGAATATCATATCTTATCATGAAACATAGAAGCGAGATGCGATATAGCGTTTTAAGAAGCTTTAGAACTCTATGGCCTCGATGCGTAGACATCTGCAATCGCTATTTCCTAGCATGGAAGTGTCGCACTTACATTCTTTTGATGTGAATACGAGGTATACATGACACTTCGCAATGAATATTATATCTTATCTCGAAACATGTAAATGAGGTGTCATATCGTGATTTAAGTAGCATTAGAACGCTATTGCTACGATACGTAGACATCTCCAAACGCTATTTCCTAGCAAGCAATAGTCGCATTTACTTTCTTTTCAATTGAATACGAGGTGTACATGACACTTCGCAATGAATATTATATCTTATCACGAAACATAGAAATGAGATGCGATATCGCCATTTAAGTAGCATTAGAGCCCTTTTGCTACGATACGTAGACATCTGAAAACGCTATTTCCTAGCAAGGAAGTGTCGCATTTACATTCCTTTCAAGTGAATTCGAGGTATACATGACACTTCGCAATGAATATTATACCTTATCATGAAACATAGAAATGAGATGCTGTATCCCGTTTTAAGAAGTAATAGAACTCTATTGCTTCGGTACGGAAACATCTGCAAACGCTATTTTCTAGCAAGGAAGTGTCGCATTTACATTCTTATGAAGTGTATACGAGGTATACATGACACTTCGGAATGGATATTATATCTTGTCATGTAACATAGAAGTGAGGTGCGATATCGCGTTTTAAGAAGCATTAGAACCATATTGCCTCGATGCGGAGATATCTGCAAACGCTATTTCCTAGGATGGAAGTGTCACATTTACATTCTTTTGAAGTGAATTCGAGGTATACATGACACTTCGGAATGAATATTATAACTTATCACGAAACATAGAAATGAGATGCGATATCGCGATCTAAGAAGCATTAGAATTCTATTGCTACAATACGTAGGCATCTGCAAACGCTATTTCCTAGCAAGGAGTAGTCGCATTTGCATTCCTTTGAAGTGAATACGAGGTATACATGACACTTCGCAATGAATATTACATCTTATCACGAAACATAGAAATGAGATGCGATATCGCGAATTAAGTAGCATTAGAACTCTATTGCTACGATACGTAGACATCTGCAAACGCTATTTCCTAGCAAGCAATAGTCGCATTTACATTCTTTTGAAGTGAATACGAGGTATACATGACACTTCGCAATGAATACTATATCTTATCACGAAACATAGAAATGAGATGCGATATCGCGAATTAAGTAGCATTAGAACTCTATTGCTACGATACGTAGACATCTGCAATCGCTATTTCCTAGCATGGAAGTGTCGCACTTACATTCATTTGAAGTGAATACGAGGTATACATGACACTTCGCAATGAATATTATATCTTATCATGAAGCATAGAAATGAGATGCGATATCGCGTTTTGAGAAGCATTAGAACTCTATTGCTACGATACGTAGACATCTGCAAACGCTATTTCCTAGCATGCAAGTTCGCATTTACATTCTTTTGAAGTGAATACGAGGTATACATGACACTTCGCAATGAATATTATATCTTATCATGAAACACGGTAGAGGGATGCGATATCGCGTTTTAGGAAGCATTAGAAACATACGGTCTCGATGCGGAGACATCTGCAAACGCTATTTCCTGGCGAGCAGTAGTCGCATTTACGTTCTTTTGAAGTGAACAAGAGGTATACATGACACTTCGCTATGAATATTATATCTTATCACGAAACATAGAAATGAGATGCGATATCGCGATTTAAGTAGCATTAGAACCCTTTTGCTACGATACGTAGACATCTGAAAACGCTATTTCCTAGCAAGGAAGTGTCGCATTTACATTCTTTTCAAGTGAATTCGAGGTATACATGACACTTCGCAATGAATATTATATCTTATCATGAAACACGGAAGAGGGATGCGATATCGCGTTTTAAGAAGCATTAGAACTCTATTGCTAATATACGTAGACATCTGCAAACGCAATTTCCTAGCATGGAAGTGTCGCATTTACATTCTTTTGAAGTGAATACGAGGTATACATGACACTTCGCAATGAATATTATATCTTATCATGAAACATAGAAGTGAGATGCGATATCGCGTTTTAAGAAGCATTAGAACTCTATTGCTACGATACGTAGACATCTGCAAACGCTATTTCCTAGCATGCAAGTGTCGCATTTACATTCTTTTGAAGTGAATACGAGGTATACATGACACTTCGCAATGAATATTATTTCTTATCATGAAACATAGAAATGAGTTGCGATATCGCGTTATAAGAATCATTAGAACTCTATTGTTTCCACACGTAGTCATCTGGAAACGCTATTTCCTAGCAAGGAAGTGCCGCACTTACATCCCTTTGAAGTGAATACGAGGTATACATGACACTTCGCAATGAATATTATATCTGATCATGAAACATAGAAATGAGATGCGACATCGCATTTTGAGAAGCAGTAGAACCCTATTGCTTCGATACGTAGACATCTGCAAACTCTACTTCCTAGCAGGGAAGTGTCGCATTTACATTCATTTGACGTGAATACGAGGTATACATGACACTTCGCAATGAATATTATACCTTATCATGAAACATAGAAGTGAGATGCGATATCACATTTTAAGAAGCATTAGAACACTATTGCTACGATACGTAGACATCTGCAAACGCTATTTCCAAGCATGGAAGTGTCGCACTTACATTCTTTTGAAGTGAATACGAGGTATACATGACACTTCGCAATGAGTATTATATCTTATCATGAAACATAGATGTGAGATGCGATATCGCGTTTTAGAAGCATTCGAACTCTATTGCTACGATACGTAGGCATCTGCAAACGCTATTTCCTAGCCTGCAAGTGTCGCATTTACATTCTTTTGAAAGGAATACGAGGTATACATGACACTTCGCAATGAATATTACATCTTATCACGAAACATAGAAATGAGATGCGATATAGCGAATTAAGTAAAATTAGAACTCTATTGCTACGATACGTAGACATCTGCAAACGCTATTTCCTAGCAAGCAATAGTCGCATTTACATACTTTTGAAGTGAATTCGAGGTTTTCATGACACTTCGGAATGAATATTATAACTTATCGCGAAACATAGAAATGAGATGCGATATCGCGGTCTAAGAAGCATTAGAACGCTACTGCTACGATACGTAGACATCTGCAAACGCTATTTCCTAGTAAGCAATAGTCGCATTTACATTCTTTTGAAGTGAATACGAGGTATACATGACACTTCGCAATGAATACTATATCTTATCAGGAAACATAGAAATGAGATGCGATATCGCGTTTTGAGGAGCATTAGAACTCTATTGCTATGATACGTTGGCATCTGCAAACGCTATTTCCTAGCAAGGAATAGTCGCATTTATATTCCTTTGAAGTGAATACGAGGTATACATAACACTCCACAATGAATATTATATCTTACCATGAAACATAGAAATGAGATGTAATATGGCGAGTTAAGAAGCATTAGAACTCTATTGCTTCGATACGTAGACATGTGCAAACGCTACTTCCAAGCAAGGAAGTGTCGCATTTACATTCATTTGACTGGAATACGAGGTATACATGACACTTCGCAATGAATATTATATCTTATCATGAAACATAGAAATGAGATGTAATATGGCGATTTAAGAAGCATTAGAACACTATTGCGTCGATACGTAGACATCTGCAAACGCTATTTCCAAGCAAGGAAGTGTCGCATTTACATTCTTTTGAAGTGAATACGAGGTATACATAACACTCCATAATGAATATTATATCTTACCATGAAACATAGAAATGAGATGTAATGTGGCGGATTAAGAAGCATTAGAACTCTATTGCTTCGATACGTAGACATCTGCAAACGCTACTTCCAAGCAAGGAAGTGTCGCATTTACATTCTTTTGAAAGGAATACGAGGTATACATGACACTTCGCAATGAATATTATATCTTATCATGAAACATAGAAATGAGATGTAATATGGCGATTTAAGAAGCATTAGTACACTATTGCGTCGATACGTAGATATCTGCAAACGCTACTTCCAAGCAAGGAAGTGTCGCATTTACATTCTTTTGAAAGGAATACGGGGTACACATGACACTTCGCAATGAATATTATATCTTATCATGAAACATAGAAATGAGATGTAATATGGCGATTTAAGAAGCATTAGAACACTATTGCGTCGATACGTAGACATCTGCAAACGCTATTTCCAAGCAAGGAAGTGTCGCATTTACATTCTTTTGAAGTGAATAGGAGTTATACATGACACTTCGCAATTAATATTATACCTTATCATGAAACATAGAAATGAGATGCGGTATCCCGTTTTAAGAAGTAATAGAACCCTATTGCCTCGATGCGGAGATATCTGCAAACGCTATTTCCTAGGATGGAAGTGTCACATTTACATTCTTTTGAAGTGAATTCGAGGTATACATGACACTTCGGAATGAATATTATAACTTATCACGAAACATAGAAATGAGATGCGATATCGCGATCTATGAAGCATTAGAATTCTATTGCTACAATACGTAGGCATCTGCAATCGCTATTTCCCAGCATGGAAGTGTCGCACTTACATTCATTTGAAGTGAATACGAGGTATACATGACACTTCGCAATGAATATTATATCTTATCATAAAACACGGTAGAGGGATGCGATATCGCGTTCTAGGAAGCATTAGAAATCTACGGTCTCGATGCGGAGACATCTGCAAACGCTATTTCCTAGCGAGCAGTATTCGCATTTACGTTCTTTTGAAGTGAATACGAGGTATACATGACACTTCGCTATGAATATTATATCTTATCACGAAACATAGGAATGAGATGCGATATCGCGATTTAAGAAGCTTTAGAACTCTATGGCCTCGATGCGTAGACATCTGCAATCGCTATTTCCTAGCATGGAAGTGTCGCACTTACATTCTTTTGATGTGAATACGAGGTATACATGACACTTCGCAATGAATATTATATCTTATCTCGAAACATGTAAATGAGGTGTCATATCGTGATTTAAGTAGCATTAGAACGCTATTGCTACGATACGTAGACATCTCCAAACGCTATTTCCTAGCAAGCAATAGTCGCATTTACATTCCTTTGAAATGAATACAAGGCATACATGACCATTCGCAATGAATATTATATCTTATCACGAAACATAGAAATGAGATGCGATATCGCGATTTAAGTAGCATTAGAACTCTATTGCTACGATACGTAGACATCTGAATACGCTATTTCCTAGCTAGGAAGTGTCGCATTGACATTCTTATGAAGTAAATACGAGGTGTACATGACACCTCGCAATGAATATTATATCTTATCACAAAACATAGAAATGAGATGCTATATCGCGATTTAAGTAGCATTAGAACTCTATTGCTACGATACGTAGACATCTGCAAACGCTATTTCCTAGCAAGCAATAGTCGCATTTACTTTCTTTTCAATTGAATACGAGGTGTACATGACACTTCGCAATGAATATTATATCTTATCACGAAACATAGAAATGAGATGCGATATCGCCATTTAAGTAGCATTAGAACCCTTTTGCTACGATACGTAGACATCTGAAAACGCTATTTCCTAGCAAGGAAGTGTCGCATTTACATTCTTTTCAAGTGAATTCGAGGTATACATGACACTTCGCAATGAATATTATACCTTATCATGAAACATAGAAACGAGATGCGGTATCCCGTTTTAAGAAGTAATAGAACTCTATTGCTTCGGTACGGAAACATCTGCAAACGCTATTTCCTAGCAAGGAAGTGTCGCATTTACATTCTTATGAAGTGTATACGAGGTATACATGACACTTCGGAATGGATATTATATCTTGTCATGTAACATAGAAATGAGGTGCGATATCGCGTTTTAAGAAGCATTAGAACCATATTGCCTCGATGCGGAGATATCTGCAAACGCTATTTCCTAGGATGGAAGTGTCACATTTACATTCTTTTGAAGTGAATTCGAGGTATACATGACACTTCGGAATGAATATTATAACTTATCACGAAACATAGAAATGAGATGCGATATCGCGATCTAAGAAGCATTAGAATTCTATTGCTACAATACGTAGGCATCTGCAAACGCTATTTCCTAGCAAGGAGTAGTCGCATTTGCATTCCTTTGAAGTGAATACGAGGTATACATGACACTTCGCAATGAATATTACATCTTATCACGAAACATAGAAATGAGATGCGATATCGCGAATTAAGTAGCATTAGAACTCTATTGCTACGATACGTAGACATCTGCAAACGCTATTTCCTAGCAAGCAATAGTCGCATTTACATTCTTTTGAAGTGAATACGAGGTATACATGACACTTCGCAATGAATACTATATCTTATCACGAAACATAGAAATGAGATGCGATATCGCGAATTAAGTAGCATTAGAACTCTATTGCTACGATACGTAGACATCTGCAATCGCTATTTCCTAGCATGGAAGTGTAGCATTTACATTCTTTTGAAGTGAATACGAGGTATACATGACACTTCGCAATGAATATTATATCATATCATGAAACATAGAAGTGAGATGCGATATCGCGTTTTAAGAAGCATTAGAACTCTATTGCTACGATACGTAGACATCTGCAAACGCTATTTCCTAGCATGCAAGTGTCGCATTTACATTCTTTTGAAGTGAATACGAGGTATACATGACACTTCGCAATGAATATTATATCTTATCATGAAACATAGAAGTGAGATGCGATATCGCGTTTTAGAAGCATTGGTACTCTATTGCTACGATACGTAGGCATCTGCAAACGCTATTTCCTAGCATGCAAGTGTCGCATTTACATTCTTTTGAAGTGAATACGAGGTATAAATGACACTTCGCAATGAATATTATATCTTATCATGATACATAGAAGTGAGATGCGATATCGCGTTTTAAGAATCACTAGAACTCTATTGTTTCGACACGTAGTCATCTGGAAACGCTATATCCTAGCAAGGAAGTGTCGCACTTACATCCCTTTGAAGTGAATACGAAGTATACATGACACTTCGCAATGAATATTATATCTCATCATGAAACATGGAAATGAGATGCGACATCGCGTTTTGAGAAGCAGTAGAACCCTATCGCTACGATACGTAGACATCTGCAAACAATATTTCCTAGCAAGGAAGTGTCGCATTTACAATCTTTTGAAGTGAATACGAGGTGTACATAACACTCCACAATGAATATTATATCTTATCATGAAACATAGGAATGAGGTGCTATATTGCGTTTTGAGAAGCATTAGAACTCTATTGCTAATATACTGTAGACATCTGCAGACCCTATTTCCTACCATGGAAATGTCGCACTTACATTCCATTGAAGTGAATACGAGGTATACATAACATTACACAATGAATATAATAGCTTATTACGAAACATAGATATGAAATACGACATCTCGTTTTCAGAAGCATAAGTACTCTATTGCTGTGATACGTAGACATCTGCATATGCTATTTCCTAGCATGGAAGTGTCGCATTTACATTCTTTTGAAGTGAAAACGAGATGTACAAGACACTTCGCAATGAATATTATATCTTATCATGAAACATAGGAATGAGTTGCGATATCGCGGATTGAGAAGCATTAGAACTCTATTGCTACGATACGTAGACATCTGCAAACGCTATTTCCTAGCATGGAAGTTTGGCTTTTACATTCTTTTCAAGTGAATACGAGATATACATGACACATCGGACTGAGTATTATTTCTTATCATGAAACATAGGAATGAGTTGCGACATCGCGTTTTGAGAAACATTAGAACACTATTGCTTCGATACGTAGACATCTGCAAGCGCTACTTCCTAGCAAGCAAGTGTCGCATTAACATCCTTTGAAGTGAATACGAGGTATGCATAACATTTCACAATGAATATTATAACTTATTACGAAACATAGAAATGAAATGCGACTTCTCATTTTAAGAAGCATTAGAACTCTATTGCTACGATACGTAGACATCTGCAAACGCTATTTCCTAGCATGGAAGTGTCGCATTTACATTCTTTTGAAGTGAATACGAGGTATACATGACACTTCGCAATGAATATTATATCTTATCATGAAACATAGAAGTGAGATGCGATATAGCGTTTTAAGAAGCATTAGAACTCCATTGCTACGATACGTAGACATCTGCAAACGCTATTTCCTAGCATGGAAGTGTCGCATTTACATTCTTTTGAAGTGAATACGAGATATACATGACACTTCGCAATGAATATTATATCTTATCATGAAACATAGAAGTGAGATGCGATATAGCGTTTTAAGAAGCATTAGAACTCTATTGCTACGATACGTAGACATCTGCAAACGCTATTTCCTAGCATGCAAGTGTCGCATTTACATTCTTTTGAAGTGAATACGAGGTATACATGACACTTCGCAATGAATATTATATCTTATCAAGAAACATAAAGGAAATACGCGATATCGCGTTTCAAGAAGCAATAGAACTCTACTTTTACGATACGTAGACATCTGCAAACAATATTTCCTAGCAAGGAAGTGTCGCATTTACAATCTTTTGAAGTGAGTACGAGGTATACATGACACTTCGCAATGAATATTATATCTTATCATGAAACATAGAAGTGAGATGCGATATCGCGTTTTAAGAAGCATTAGAACACTATTGCTACGATACGTAGACATTAGCAAACGCTATTTCCTAGCATGGAAGTGTAGCATTTACATTCTTTTGAAGTGAATACGAGGTATACATGACACTTCGCAATGAATATTATATCATATCATGAAACATAGAAGTGAGATGCGATATCGCGTTTTAAGAAGCATTAGAACTCTATTGCTACGATACGTAGACATCTGCAAACGCTATTTCCTAGCATGCAAGTGTCGCATTTACATTCTTTTGAAGTGAATACGAGGTATACATGACACTTCGCAATGAATATTATATCTTATCATGTAACATAGAAGTGAGATGCGATATCGCGTTTTAAGAATCACTAGAACTCTATTGTTTCGACACGTAGTCATCTGGAAACGCTATATCCTAGCAAGGAAGTGTCGCACTTACATCCCTTTGAAGTGAATACGACGTATACATGACACATCGCAATGAATATTATATCTCATCATGAAACATGGAAATGAGATGCGACATCGCGTTTTGAGAAGCAGTAGAACCCTATTGCTTCGATACGTAGACACCTGCAAACTCTACTTCCTAGCAGGGAAGTGTCGCATTTACATTCATTTGAAGTGAATACGAGGTATACATGACACTTCGCAATGAATATTATACCTTATCATGAAACATATAAGTGAGATGCGAAATCGCGTTTTAAGATGCATTAGAACTCTATTGCTACGATACGTAGACATCTGCAAACGCTATTTGCTAGCATGGAAGTTTCGCATTTACATTCATTTGAAGTGAAAACGAGGTATACATGACACTTCGCAATGAATATTATATCTTATCTCGAAGCATAGAAGTGAGACGCGACATCTCGTTTTAAGAAGCATTAGAACTCCGTTGCTACGATACGTAGACATCTGCAAACGCTATTTCCTAGCATGGAAGTGTCGCATTTACATTCTTTTGAAGTGAATACGAGGTATACATAACACTCCCCAATGAATATTATATCTTATCACGAAACATAGAAATGAAATGCGGCATCTCGTTTTAAGAAGCATTAGAACTCTATTGCTACCATACGCAGACATCTGCAAACGCTATTTCCTAGCATGGAAGTGTCTTATTTACATTCTTTTGAAGTCAATACGAGGTATACATGACACTTCGCAATGAATATTATATCTTATCATGAAACATAGGAATGAGGTGCTATATTGCGTTTTGAGAAGCATTAGAACTCTATTGCTAATATACGTAGACATCTGCAAATTCCATTTCCTACCATGGAAATGTCGCACTTACATTCCATTGAAGTGAATACGAGGTATACATAACACTTCACAATGAATATTATGTCTTATCACGAAACATAGAAGTGAAATGCGATATCGCTGTTTAAGAAGCACTAGAACTCTATGGGTGCGATGCGTAGACATCTGCAAATGTTATTTCCTAGCAAGGAAGTGTAGCATTTACATTCTTTTGGAGTCAATACGAGGTATACATAACACTCCACAATGAATATTATATCTTATCACGAAACATAGAAATGAAATACGACATCACGTTTTAAGTAGCATTAGAACTCTATTGCTACGATACGTAGACATCTGCAAAGGCTATTTCCTAGCATGGAAGTGTCGCATTTACATTCTTTTGAAGTGAATACGAGGTATACATGACACTTCGCAATGAATATTATATCTTATCACGAAACATAGGAATGATGTGCTATATCGAGTTTTGGAAAGCGTTAGAACTCTATTGCTAATATACGTAGACATCTGCATACTCTATTTCCTAGCAAGGAAATGTCGCATTTACATTCCATTGAAGTGAATACGAGGTATACATGGCACATCGCAATGGATATTATATCTTATCATGAAACATAGAAATGAGATGCCACATCTCGTTTTCATAAGAATTAGAACTCTATTCTTTCGATACGTGGTCATCTGCAAACGTTATTTCCTAGGAAGGAAGTGTCGCATATACATTCTTTTGAAGTGAATACGAGGTATACATGACACTTCGCAATATATATTATATCTTATCATGAAACATAGAAGTGATATGCGATATCGCATTCAAAGAAGCAATAGAACTCTATCGCTACGATACGTAGACATCTGCAAACGCTATTTCCTAGCATGGAAGTTTCGCATTTACATTCTTTTGAAGTGAGTACGATGTATACATGACACTTCGCAATGAATATTATACCTTATCACGAAACATAGAAATGAGATGCGATATCGTGATTTAAGAAGCACTAGAACTTCATTGCTACGATACGTAGACATCTGCAAACAATATTTCCTAGCAAGGAAGTGTCGCTCTTACATACTTTTGAAGTGAATACGAGGTATGCATAACATTACACAATGAATATTATATCTTATTACGGAACATAGAAATTAAATACGACATCTCGTTTTAAGAAGCATTAGAACTCTATTGCTACGATACGTTGACATCTGCAAGCGCTATTTCCTAGCATGGAAGTGTCGCACTTACATCCTTTTGAAGTGAATACGAGGTATATATGACACTTCGTAATAAACATTATATCTTATCATGAAAGATAGAAGTGAGATGCGATATCGCGTTTTAAGAAGCATTAGAACCCTATTGCTACGATACGTAGACATCTGCAAACGCTACTTCCTAGCATGGAAGTGTCGCATTTACATTCTTTTGAAGTCAATACAAGGTATACATGACACTTCGCAATGAATATTATATCTTATCATGAAACATAGAAGTGAGATGCGATATGGCATTTTAAGAATCATTAGAACTCCATTGTTTCGACACGTAGTCATCTGGAAATGCTATTTCCTAGCAAGGAAGTGTCGCATTTACATCCTTTTGAAGTGAATACGAGGTATACATGACACGTCGCAGTGAATATTACATCTTATCATGAAACATAGCAGTGAGATGCGATATCGCGTTTTAAGAAGAAATAGAACTTTGTCGCTACGATACGTAGACATCTGCAAAAGCTATTTCCTAGCATGGAAGTTTCGCATTTACATTCTTTTGAAGTGAATACGAGATATACATGACACTTCGCAATTAATATTATATCTTATCATGAAACTTAGGAATGATTTGCGATTTCGCGTTTTGAGAAGCATTAGAGCTCTATTGCGACGATACGTATACATCTGCAAACAATATTTCCTAGCAAGAAAGTGTCGCATTTACATTCTTTTTAAGTGAGTACGATGTATACATGACACTTCGCAATGAATATTATACCTTATCACGAAACATAGAAATGAGATTCGATACCGTGATTTAAGGAGCACTAGAACTTCATTGCTACAATACGTAGACATCTGCAAACAATATTTCCTAGCAAGGAAGTGTCGCACTTACATACTTTTGAAGTGAATACGAGGTATGCATAACATTACACAATGAATATTATATCTTATTACGAAACATAGAAATGAAATGCGACATCTCGTTCTAAGAAGCATTAGAACTCTATTGCTACGATACGTTGACATCTGCAAGCGCTATTTCCTAGCATGGAAGTGTCGCATTTACATTCCTTTGAAGTGAATACGTGGTATACATGACACTTCGCAATAAATATTATATCTTATCATGAAAGATAGAAGTGAGATGCGATATCGCGTTTTAGGAAGCATTAGAACCCTATTGCTACGATACGTAGACATCTGCAAACGCTGTTTCCTAGCACGGAAGTGTCGCATTTACATTCTTTTGTAGTGAATACGAGGTATACATAACACTCTACAATGAATATTATATCTTATCACGAAACATAGAATTGGGATGCGATATCGCGATTTAAGAAGCGCTAGAACTCTATTGCTACGATGCCTAGACAACTGCAAACGCTATTACCTAGCATGGAAGTGTCGCATTTACATACTTTTGAAGTGAATACGAGATATACATGACACTTCGCAATGAATATTATATCTTATCATGAAACATAGGAATGAGGTGCTATATCGCGTTTTGAGAAGAATTAGAACTCTATTGCTAATATACGTAGACATCTGCAACCTCTATTTCCTAGCAAGGAAATGTCACACTTACATTCCATTGAAGTGAATACGAGGTATACATAACATTACACAATGAATATTATAGCTTACTATGAAACATAGAGATTAAATACGACATCTCGTTTTAAGAAGCATTAGTACTCTATTGTTGTGATACGTGGACATCTGCAAACAATATTTCCTAGCAAGGAAGTGTCGCATTTACATTCCTGTGAAGTGAAATCGAGGTATACATGACACTTCGCAATGAATACTATATCTTTTCATGAAACATAGGAATGAGTTGCGATATCGCGTTTTGAGAAGCATTAGAACTCTATTACTAATATACGTAGACATCTGCAAACGCTATTCCCTAGCATGGAAGTGTCGCACTTACATCCTTTTGAAGTGAATACGAGGTATACATAACACACCACAATGAATATTATATCTTATTACGAAACATAGAAATGAAATGCGACATCTCGTTCTAAGAAGCATTAGAACTCTATTGCTACGATACGTTGACATCTGCAAGCGCTATTTCCTAGCATGGAAGTGTCGCATTTACATTCCTTTGAAGTGAATACGTGGTATACATGACACTTCGCAATAAATATTATATCTTATCATGAAAGATAGAAGTGAGATGCAATATCGCGTTTTAGGAAGCATTAGAACCCTATTGCTACGATACGTAGACATCTGCAAACGCTGTTTCCTAGCACGGAAGTGTCGCATTTACATTCTTTTGTAGTGAATACGAGGGATACATAACACTCTACAATGAATATTATATCTTATCACGAAACATAGAATTGAGATGCGATATCGCGATTTAAGAAGCGCTAGAACTCTATTGCTACGATGCCTAGACAACTGCAAACGCTATTACCTAGCATGGAAGTGTCGCATTTACATACTTTTGAAGTGAATACGAGATATACATGACACTTCGCAATGAATATTATATCGTATCATGAAACATAGGAATGAGGTGCTATATCGCGTTTTGAGAAGAATTAGAACTCTATTGCTAATATACGTAGACATCTGCAACCTCTATTTCCTAGCAAGGAAATGTCACACTTACATTCCATTGAAGTGAATACGAGGTATACATAACATTACACAATTAATATTATATCTTATTACGAAACATAGAAATGAAATACGACATCTCGCTTTAAGAATCATTAGTACTCTATTGGTGTGATACGTAGACATCTGCAAACAATATTTCCTAGCAAGGAAGTGTCGCATTTACATACTTTTGAAGTGAATACGAGATATACATGACACTTCGCAATGAATATTATATCTTATCATGAAACATAGGAATGAGGTGCTATATCGCGTTTTGAGAAGAATTAGAACTCTATTGCTAATATACGTAGACATCTGCAACCTCTATTTGCTAGCAAGGAAATGTCACACTTACATTCCATTGAAGTGAATACGAGGTATACATAAAATTACACAATGAATATTATAGCTTATTATGAAACATAGAGATTAAATACGACATCTCGTTTTAAGAAGCATTAGTACTCTATTGTTGTGATACGTGGACATCTGCAAACAATATTTCCTAGCAAGGAAGTGTCGCATTTACATTCTTGTGAAGTGAAATCGAGGTATACATGACACTTCGCAATGAATATTATATCTTATCATGGAACATAGAAGTGAGATGCGATATCGCGTTCTAAGAAGCATTAGAACCCTATTGCTACGATACGTAGACATCTGCAAACACTATTTCCTAGCATGGAAGTATCGCATTTACATTCTTTTGAAGTGAATACGAGGTATAGATGACACTTCGCAATGAATATTATATCTTATCATGAAACATAGAAGTGAGATGCGATATCGCGTTCTAAGAAGCATTAGAACTCTATTGCTACGATACGTAGACATCTGCAAACGCTATTTCCTAGCGAGGAAGGGTCGCATTTACATTCTTTTGAAGTGAATACGAGGTATAGATGACACTTCGCAATGAATATTATATCTTATCATGAAACATAGAAGTGAGATGCAATATCGCGTTTTAGGAAGCATTAGAACCCTATTGCTACGATACGTAGACATCTGCAAACGCTGTTTCCTAGCACGGAAGTGTCGCATTTACATTCTTTTGTAGTGAATACGAGGGATACATAACACTCTACAATGAATATTATATCTTATCACGAAACATAGAATTGAGATGCGATATCGCGATTTAAGAAGCGCTAGAACTATATTGCTACGATGCCTAGACAACTGCAAACGCTATTACCTAGCATGGAAGTGTCGCATTTACATACTTTTGAAGTGAATACGAGATATACATGACACTTCGCAATGAATATTATATCGTATCATGAAACATAGGAATGAGGTGCTATATCGCGTTTTGAGAAGAATTAGAACTCTATTGCTAATATACGTAGACATCTGCAACCTCTATTTCCTAGCAAGGAAATGTCACACTTACATTCCATTGAAGTGAATACGAGGTATACATAACATTACACAATTAATATTATATCTTATTACGAAACATAGAAATGAAATACGACATCTAGTTTTAAGAATCATTAGTACTCTATTGCTGTGATACGTAGACATCTGCAAACAATATTTCCTAGCAAGGAAGTGTCGCATTTACATACTTTTGAAGTGAATACGAGATATACATGACACATCGCAATGAATATTATATCTTATCATGAAACATAGGAATGAGGTGCTATATCGCGTTTTGAGAAGAATTAGAACTCTATTGCTAATATACGTAGACATCTGCAACCTCTATTTGCTAGCAAGGAAATGTCACACTTACATTCCATTGAAGTGAATACGAGGTATACATAACATTACACAATGAATATTATAGCTTATTATGAAACATAGAGATTAAATACGACATCTCGTTTTAAGAAGCATTAGTACTCTATTGTTGTGATACGTGGACATCTGCAAACAATATTTCCTAGCAAGGAAGTGTCGCATTTACATTCCTGTGAAGTGAATACGAGGTATACATAACATTACACAATTAATATTATATCTTATTACGAAACATAGAAATGAAATACGACATCTCGTTTTAAGAATCATTAGTACTCTATTGCTGTGATACGTAGACATCTGCAAACAATATTTCCTAGCAAGGAAGTGTCGCATTTACATTCTTGTGAAGTGAAATCGAGGTATACATGACACTTCGCAATGAATATTATATCTTATCATGGAACATAGAAGTGAGATGCGATATCGCGTTCTAAGAAGCATTAGAACCCTATTGCTACGATACGTAGACATCTGCAAACACTATTTCCTAGCATGGAAGTGTCGCATTTACATTCTTTTGAAGTGAATACGAGGTATAGATGACACTTCGCAATGAATATTATATCTTATCATGAAACATAGAAGTGAGATGCGATATCGCGTTGTAAGAAGCATTAGAACTCTATTGCTACGATACGTAGACATCTGCAAACGCTATTTCCTAGCGAGGAAGGGTCGCATTTACATTCTTTTGAAGTGAATACGAGGTATAGATGAAACTTCGCAATGAATATTATATCTTATCATGAAACATAGAAGTGAGATGCGATATCGCGTTCTAAGAAGCATTAGAACTCTACTGCTACGATACGTAGACACCTGCAAACGCAATTTCCTAGCGTGGAAGGGTCGCATTTACATTCTTTTGAAGTGTGTACGAGGTATACATAACACTCCATAATGAATATTATATCTTCTCATGAAACATAGCAGTGAGATGCGATATCGCGTTTTAGGAAGCATTAGATCTCTATTGCTGCGATACGTAGACATCTGCAAACGCTATTTCCTAGCATGGAAGTGTCGCATTTACATTCTTTTGAAGTGAATACGAGATATACATAACACTCCATAATGAATATTATATCTTATCATGAAACATAGGAATGAGGTGCTATATCGCGTTTTGAGAAGCATTAGAACTCTATGGCTACGATACGTAGACATCTGCAAACGCTATTTCCTAGCATGGAAGTGTCGCATTTACATTCATTTGAAGTGAATACGAGGTATACATGACACTTCGCAATGAATATTATACCTTATCATGAAACATAGAAGAGAGGTGCGATATCGCGTTTTAGGAAGCATTAGAACTCTATTGCTGCGATACGTAGACATCTGCAAACGCTACTTCCTAGCATGGAAGTGTCGCATTTACATTCTACTGAAGTGAATACGAGGTATACATGACACCTCGCAATGAATATTATATCTTATCATGAAACATAGAAGTGAGATGCGATATCGCGTTCTAAGAAGCATTAGAACTCTACTGCTACGATACGTAGACATCTGCAAACGCTATTTCCTAGCATGGAAGTTTCGCATTTACATTCTTTTGAAGTGAGTACGATGTATACATGACACTTCGCAATGAATATTATACCTTATCACGAAACATAGAAATGAGATGCGATATCGTGATTTAAGAAGCACTAGAACTTCATTGCTACGATACGTAGACATCTGCAAACAATATTTCCTAGCAAGGAAGTGTCGCTCTTACATACTTTTGAAGTGAATACGAGGTATGCATAACATTACACAATGAATATTATATCTTATTACGGAACATAGAAATTAAATACGACATCTCGTTTTAAGAAGCATTAGAACTCTATTGCTACGATACGTTGACATCTGCAAGCGCTATTTCCTAGCATGGAAGTGTCGCACTTACATCCTTTTGAAGTGAATACGAGGTATATATGACACTTCGTAATAAACATTATATCTTATCATGAAAGATAGAAGTGAGATGCGATATCGCGTTTTAAGAAGCATTAGAACCCTATTGCTACGATACGTAGACATCTGCAAACGCTACTTCCTAGCATGGAAGTGTCGCATTTACATTCTTTTGAAGTCAATACAAGGTATACATGACACTTCGCAATGAATATTATATCTTATCATGAAACATAGAAGTGAGATGCGATATGGCATTTTAAGAATCATTAGAACTCCATTGTTTCGACACGTAGTCATCTGGAAATGCTATTTCCTAGCAAGGAAGTGTCGCATTTACATCCTTTTGAAGTGAATACGAGGTATACATGACACGTCGCAGTGAATATTACATCTTATCATGAAACATAGCAGTGAGATGCGATATCGCGTTTTAAGAAGAAATAGAACTTTGTCGCTACGATACGTAGACATCTGCAAAAGCTATTTCCTAGCATGGAAGTTTCGCATTTACATTCTTTTGAAGTGAATACGAGATATACATGACACTTCGCAATTAATATTATATCTTATCATGAAACTTAGGAATGATTTGCGATTTCGCGTTTTGAGAAGCATTAGAGCTCTATTGCGACGATACGTATACATCTGCAAACAATATTTCCTAGCAAGAAAGTGTCGCATTTACATTCTTTTTAAGTGAGTACGATGTATACATGACACTTCGCAATGAATATTATACCTTATCACGAAACATAGAAATGAGATTCGATACCGTGATTTAAGGAGCACTAGAACTTCATTGCTACAATACGTAGACATCTGCAAACAATATTTCCTAGCAAGGAAGTGTCGCACTTACATACTTTTGAAGTGAATACGAGGTATGCATAACATTACACAATGAATATTATATCTTATTACGAAACATAGAAATGAAATGCGACATCTCGTTCTAAGAAGCATTAGAACTCTATTGCTACGATACGTTGACATCTGCAAGCGCTATTTCCTAGCATGGAAGTGTCGCATTTACATTCCTTTGAAGTGAATACGTGGTATACATGACACTTCGCAATAAATATTATATCTTATCATGAAAGATAGAAGTGAGATGCGATATCGCGTTTTAGGAAGCATTAGAACCCTATTGCTACGATACGTAGACATCTGCAAACGCTGTTTCCTAGCACGGAAGTGTCGCATTTACATTCTTTTGTAGTGAATACGAGGTATACATAACACTCTACAATGAATATTATATCTTATCACGAAACATAGAATTGGGATGCGATATCGCGATTTAAGAAGCGCTAGAACTCTATTGCTACGATGCCTAGACAACTGCAAACGCTATTACCTAGCATGGAAGTGTCGCATTTACATACTTTTGAAGTGAATACGAGATATACATGACACTTCGCAATGAATATTATATCTTATCATGAAAAATAGGAATGAGGTGCTATATCGCGTTTTGAGAAGAATTAGAACTCTATTGCTAATATACGTAGACATCTGCAACCTCTATTTCCTAGCAAGGAAATGTCACACTTACATTCCATTGAAGTGAATACGAGGTATACATAACATTACACAATGAATATTATAGCTTACTATGAAACATAGAGATTAAATACGACATCTCGTTTTAAGAAGCATTAGTACTCTATTGTTGTGATACGTGGACATCTGCAAACAATATTTCCTAGCAAGGAAGTGTCGCATTTACATTCCTGTGAAGTGAAATCGAGGTATACATGACACTTCGCAATGAATACTATATCTTTTCATGAAACATAGGAATGAGTTGCGATATCGCGTTTTGAGAAGCATTAGAACTCTATTACTAATATACGTAGACATCTGCAAACGCTATTCCCTAGCATGGAAGTGTCGCACTTACATCCTTTTGAAGTGAATACGAGGTATACATAACACACCACAATGAATATTATATCTTATTACGAAACATAGAAATGAAATGCGACATCTCGTTCTAAGAAGCATTAGAACTCTATTGCTACGATACGTTGACATCTGCAAGCGCTATTTCCTAGCATGGAAGTGTCGCATTTACATTCCTTTGAAGTGAATACGTGGTATACATGACACTTCGCAATAAATATTATATCTTATCATGAAAGATAGAAGTGAGATGCAATATCGCGTTTTAGGAAGCATTAGAACCCTATTGCTACGATACGTAGACATCTGCAAACGCTGTTTCCTAGCACGGAAGTGTCGCATTTACATTCTTTTGTAGTGAATACGAGGGATACATAACACTCTACAATGAATATTATATCTTATCACGAAACATAGAATTGAGATGCGATATCGCGATTTAAGAAGCGCTAGAACTCTATTGCTACGATGCCTAGACAACTGCAAACGCTATTACCTAGCATGGAAGTGTCGCATTTACATACTTTTGAAGTGAATACGAGATATACATGACACTTCGCAATGAATATTATATCGTATCATGAAACATAGGAATGAGGTGCTATATCGCGTTTTGAGAAGAATTAGAACTCTATTGCTAATATACGTAGACATCTGCAACCTCTATTTCCTAGCAAGGAAATGTCACACTTACATTCCATTGAAGTGAATACGAGGTATACATAACATTACACAATTAATATTATATCTTATTACGAAACATAGAAATGAAATACGACATCTCGCTTTAAGAATCATTAGTACTCTATTGGTGTGATACGTAGACATCTGCAAACAATATTTCCTAGCAAGGAAGTGTCGCATTTACATACTTTTGAAGTGAATACGAGATATACATGACACTTCGCAATGAATATTATATCTTATCATGAAACATAGGAATGAGGTGCTATATCGCGTTTTGAGAAGAATTAGAACTCTATTGCTAATATACGTAGACATCTGCAACCTCTATTTGCTAGCAAGGAAATGTCACACTTACATTCCATTGAAGTGAATACGAGGTATACATAAAATTACACAATGAATATTATAGCTTATTATGAAACATAGAGATTAAATACGACATCTCGTTTTAAGAAGCATTAGTACTCTATTGTTGTGATACGTGGACATCTGCAAACAATATTTCCTAGCAAGGAAGTGTCGCATTTACATTCTTGTGAAGTGAAATCGAGGTATACATGACACTTCGCAATGAATATTATATCTTATCATGGAACATAGAAGTGAGATGCGATATCGCGTTCTAAGAAGCATTAGAACCCTATTGCTACGATACGTAGACATCTGCAAACACTATTTCCTAGCATGGAAGTATCGCATTTACATTCTTTTGAAGTGAATACGAGGTATAGATGACACTTCGCAATGAATATTATATCTTATCATGAAACATAGAAGTGAGATGCGATATCGCGTTCTAAGAAGCATTAGAACTCTATTGCTACGATACGTAGACATCTGCAAACGCTATTTCCTAGCGAGGAAGGGTCGCATTTACATTCTTTTGAAGTGAATACGAGGTATAGATGACACTTCGCAATGAATATTATATCTTATCATGAAACATAGAAGTGAGATGCAATATCGCGTTTTAGGAAGCATTAGAACCCTATTGCTACGATACGTAGACATCTGCAAACGCTGTTTCCTAGCACGGAAGTGTCGCATTTACATTCTTTTGTAGTGAATACGAGGGATACATAACACTCTACAATGAATATTATATCTTATCACGAAACATAGAATTGAGATGCGATATCGCGATTTAAGAAGCGCTAGAACTATATTGCTACGATGCCTAGACAACTGCAAACGCTATTACCTAGCATGGAAGTGTCGCATTTACATACTTTTGAAGTGAATACGAGATATACATGACACTTCGCAATGAATATTATATCGTATCATGAAACATAGGAATGAGGTGCTATATCGCGTTTTGAGAAGAATTAGAACTCTATTGCTAATATACGTAGACATCTGCAACCTCTATTTCCTAGCAAGGAAATGTCACACTTACATTCCATTGAAGTGAATACGAGGTATACATAACATTACACAATTAATATTATATCTTATTACGAAACATAGAAATGAAATACGACATCTAGTTTTAAGAATCATTAGTACTCTATTGCTGTGATACGTAGACATCTGCAAACAATATTTCCTAGCAAGGAAGTGTCGCATTTACATACTTTTGAAGTGAATACGAGATATACATGACACATCGCAATGAATATTATATCTTATCATGAAACATAGGAATGAGGTGCTATATCGCGTTTTGAGAAGAATTAGAACTCTATTGCTAATATACGTAGACATCTGCAACCTCTATTTGCTAGCAAGGAAATGTCACACTTACATTCCATTGAAGTGAATACGAGGTATACATAACATTACACAATGAATATTATAGCTTATTATGAAACATAGAGATTAAATACGACATCTCGTTTTAAGAAGCATTAGTACTCTATTGTTGTGATACGTGGACATCTGCAAACAATATTTCCTAGCAAGGAAGTGTCGCATTTACATTCCTGTGAAGTGAATACGAGGTATACATAACATTACACAATTAATATTATATCTTATTACGAAACATAGAAATGAAATACGACATCTCGTTTTAAGAATCATTAGTACTCTATTGCTGTGATACGTAGACATCTGCAAACAATATTTCCTAGCAAGGAAGTGTCGCATTTACATTCTTGTGAAGTGAAATCGAGGTATACATGACACTTCGCAATGAATATTATATCTTATCATGGAACATAGAAGTGAGATGCGATATCGCGTTCTAAGAAGCATTAGAACCCTATTGCTACGATACGTAGACATCTGCAAACACTATTTCCTAGCATGGAAGTGTCGCATTTACATTCTTTTGAAGTGAATACGAGGTATAGATGACACTTCGCAATGAATATTATATCTTATCATGAAACATAGAAGTGAGATGCGATATCGCGTTCTAAGAAGCATTAGAACTCTATTGCTACGATACGTAGACATCTGCAAACGCTATTTCCTAGCGAGGAAGGGTCGCATTTACATTCTTTTGAAGTGAATACGAGGTATAGATGAAACTTCGCAATGAATATTATATCTTATCATGAAACATAGAAGTGAGATGCGATATCGCGTTCTAAGAAGCATTAGAACTCTATTGCTACGATACGTAGACACCTGCAAACGCAATTTCCTAGCGTGGAAGGGTCGCATTTACATTCTTTTGAAGTGTGTACGAGGTATACATAACACTCCATAATGAATATTATATCTTCTCATGAAACATAGCAGTGAGATGCGATATCGCGTTTTAGGAAGCATTAGAACTCTATTGCTGCGATACGTAGACATCTGCAAACGCTATTTCCTAGCATGGAAGTGTCGCATTTACATTCTTTTGAAGTGAATACGAGATATACATAACACTCCTTAATGAATATTATATCTTATCATGAAACATAGGAATGAGGTGCTATATCGCGTTTTGAGAAGCATTAGAACTCTATGGCTACGATACGTAGACATCTGCAAACGCTATTTCCTAGCATGGAAGTGTCGCATTTACATTCATTTGAAGTGAATACGAGGTATACATGACACTTCGCAATGAATATTATACCTTATCATGAAACATAGAAGAGAGGTGCGATATCGCGTTTTAGGAAGCATTAGAACTCTATTGCTGCGATACGTAGACATCTGCAAACGCTACTTCCTAGCATGGAAGTGTCGCATTTACATTCTACTGAAGTGAATACGAGGTATACATGACACCTCGCAATGAATATTATATCTTATCATGAAACATAGAAGTGAGATGCGATATCGCGTTCTAAGAAGCATTAGAACTCTACTGCTACGATACGTAGACATCTGCAAACGCTATTTCCTAGCATGGAAGTGTCGCATTTACATTCTTTTGAAGTGAATACGAGATATACATAACACTCCATAATGAATATTATATCTTATCATGAAACATAGAAGTGAGATGCAATATCGCGTTTTAAGAAGCACTAGAACTCTATTGCTACGATACGTTGACATCTGCAAGCGCTATTTCCTAGCATGGAAGTGTCGCATTTACATTCCTTTGAAGTGAATACGTGGTATACATGACACTTCGCAATAAATATTATATCTTATCATGAAAGATAGAAGTGAGATGCGATATCGCGTTTTGGGAAGCATTAGAACCCTATTGCTACGATACGTAGACATCTGCAAACGCTGTTTCCTAGCACGGAAGTGTCGCATTTACATTCTTTTGTAGTGAATACGAGGTATACATAACACTCTACAATGAATATTATATCTTATCACGAAACATAGAATTGAGATGCGATATCGCGATTTAAGAAGCGCTAGAACTCTATTGCTACGATGCCTAGACAACTGCAAACGCTATTACCTAGCATGGAAGTGTCGCATTTACATACTTTTGAAGTGAATACGAGATATACATGACACTTCGCAATGAATATTATATCTTATCACGAAACATAGGAATGAGGTGCTATATCGCGTTTTGAGAAGAATTAGAACTCTATTGCTAATATACGTAGACATCTGCAACCTCTATTTCCTAGCAAGGAAATGTCACACTTACATTCCATTGAAGTGAATACGAGGTATACATAACATTACACAATGAATATTATAGCTTATTATGAAACATAGAGATTAAATACGACATCTCGTTTTAAGAAGCATTAGTACTCTATTGTTGTGATACGTGGACATCTGCAAACAATATTTCCTAGCAAGGAAGTGTCGCATTTACATTCCTGTGAAGTGAAATCGAGGTATACATGACACTTCGCAATGAATACTATATCTTTTCATGAAACATAGGAATGAGTTGCGATATCGCGTTTTGAGAAGCATTAGAACTCTATTACTAATATACGTAGACATCTGCAAACGCTATTCCCTAGCATGGAAGTGCCGCACTTACATCCTTTTGAAGTGAATACGAGGTATACATAACACACCACAATGAATATTATATCTTATTACGAAACATAGAAATGAAATGCGACATCTCGTTCTAAGAAGCATTAGAACTCTATTGCTACGATACGTTGACATCTGCAAGCGCTATTTCCTAGCATGGAAGTGTCGCATTTACATTCCTTTGAAGTGAATACGTGGTATACATGACACTTCGCAATAAATATTATATCTTATCATGAAAGATACAAGTGAGATGCGATATCGCGTTTTAGGAAGCATTAGAACCCTATTGCTACGATACGTAGACATCTGCAAACGCTGTTTCCTAGCACGGAAGTGTCGCATTTACATTCTTTTGTAGTGAATACGAGGGATACATAACACTCTACAAGGAATATTATATCTTATCACGAAACATAGAATTGAGATGCGATATCGCGATTTAAGAAGCGCTAGAACTCTATTGCTACGATGCCTAGACAACTGCAAACGCTATTACCTAGCATGGAAGTGTCGCATTTACATACTTTTGAAGTGAATACGAGATATACATGACACTTCGCAATGAATATTATATCTTATCATGGAACATAGAAGTGAGATGCGATATCGCGTTCTAAGAAGCATTAGAACCCTATTGCTACGATACGTAGACATCTGCAAACACTATTTCCTAGCATGGAAGTGTCGCATTTACATTCTTTTGAAGTGAATACGAGGTATAGATGACACTTCGCAATGAATATTATATCTTATCATGAAACATAGAAGTGAGATGCGATATCGCGTTCTAAGAAGCATTAGAACTCTATTGCTACGATACGTAGACATCTGCAAACGCTATTTCCTAGCGAGGAAGGGTCGCATTTACATTCTTTTGAAGTGAATACGAGGTGTAGATGACACTTCGCAATGAATATTATATCTTATCATGAAACATAGAAGTGAGATGCGATATCGCGTTCTAAGAAGCATTAGAACTCTATTGCTACGATTCGTAGACATCTGCAAACGCTATTTCCTAGCGTGGAAGGGTCGCATTTACATTCTTTTGAAGTGTGTACGAGGTATACATAACACTCCATAATGAATATTATATCTTCTCATGAAACATAGCAGTGAGATGCGATATCGCGTTTTAGGAAGCATTAGAACTCTATTGCTGCGATACGTAGACATCTGCAAACGCTATTTACTAGCATGGAAGTGTCGCATTTACATTCTTTTGAAGTGAATACGAGATATACATAACACTCCATAATGAATATTATATCTTATCATGAAACATAGGAATGAGGTGCTATATCGCGTTTTGAGAAGCATTAGAACTCTATGGCTACGATACGTAGACATCTGCAAACGCTATTTCCTAGCATGGAAGTGTCGCATTTACATTCATTTGAAGTGAATACGAGGTATACATGACACTTCGCAATGAATATTATACCTTATCATGAAACATAGAAGAGAGGTGCGATATCGCGTTTTAGGAAGCATTAGAACTCTATTGCTGCGATACGTAGACATCTGCAAACGCTACTTCCTAGCATGGAAGTGTCGCATTTACATTCTACTGAAGTGAATACGAGGTATACATGACACTTCGCAAAGAATATTATATCTTATCATGAAACATAGAAGTGAGATGCGATATCGCGTTCTAAGAAGCATTAGAACTCTACTGCTACGATACGTAGACATCTGCAAACGCTATTTCCTAGCATGGAAGTGTCTTATTTACATTCTTTTGAAGTGAATACGAGGTATACATGACACTCCGCAATGAATATTATATCTTATCATGAAACATAGAAGTGACATGCGATATCGCGTTCTAAGAAGCATTAGAACTCTATTGCTACGATACGTAGACATCTGCAAACGCTATTTCCTAGCATGGAAGGGTCGCATTTACACACTTTTGAAGTGAGTACGAGGTATACATAACACTCCATAATGAATATTATATCTTTTCATGAAACATAGCAGTGAGATGCGATATCGCGTTTTAAGAAGCATTAGAAATCTATTGCTACGATACGTAGACATCTGCAAACGCTATTTCCTAGCAAGGAAATTTCGCACTTACATTCCACTGAAGTGAATACGAGGTATACGTAACATTACACAATTAATATTATATCTTATTACGAAACATAGAAATGAAATACGACATCTCGTTTGAAGAATCATTAGATCTCTATTGCTGTGATACGAAGACATCTGCAAACAATGTTTCCTAGCAAGGAAGTGTCGCATTTACATTCTTGTGAAGCGAAATCGAGGTATACATGACACTTCGCAATGAATATTATATCTTATCATGGAACATAGAAGTGAGAAGCGATATCGTGTTCTAAGAAGCATTAGAACCCTATTGCTACGATTTGTAGACATCTGCAAACGCTACTTCCTAGCATGGAAGTGTCGCATTTACATTCTTTTGAAGTGAATACGAGGTATACATGACACTTCGCAATGAATATTATATCTTATCGTGAAACATAGGAGTGAGATGCTTTATCGCGTTTTAAGAAGCATTAGGTCTCTATTGCTACGATACGTAGACATCTGCAAGCGCTATTTCCTAGAATGGAAGGGTCGCATTTACATTCTTTTGAAGTGAGTACGAATTATACATAACACTCCATAATGAATATTATATCTTATCATGAAACATAGCAGTGAGATGCGATATCGCGTTTTAAGAAGCATTAGAACTCTATTGCTGCGATAGGTAGACATCTGCAAACGCTATTTCCTAGCATGGAAGTGTCGCATTTACATTCTTTTGAAGTGAATACGAGATATACATGACACTTCGCAATGAATATTATATCTTATCATGAAACATAGGAATGAGGAGCTATATCGCGTTTTGAGAGGCATTAGAACTCTATTGCTAATATACGTAGACATCTGCAAACGCTATTTCCTAGCATGGAAGTGTCACATTTACATTCTTTTGAAGTGAATACGAGGTATAGATGACACTTCGCAATGAATATTGTATCTTATCATGAAACATAGAAGTGAGATGCGATATCGCGTTCTAAGAAGCATTAGAACTCTATTGCTAATATAAGTAGATATCTGCAAACTCTATTTCCTAGGAAGGAAATTTCGCTCTTACATTCCACTGAAGTGAATACGAGGTATACGTAACATTATACAATGAATATTATATCTTATTGCGAAACATAGAAATGAAATACGACATCTCGTTTTAAGAATCATTAGTACTCTATTGCTGTGATACGTAGACATCTGCAAACAATATTTCCTAGCAAAGAAGTGTCGCATTTACATTCATGTTAAGTGATATCGAGGTATACATGACACTTCGCAATGAATATTATATCTTATCATGGAACATAGAAGTGAAATGCGATATCGCGTTCTAAGAACCATTAGAACCCTATAGCTACGATACGTAGACATCTGCAAACACTATTTCCTAGCATGGAAGTGTCGCATTTACATTCCTTTGAAGTGAATACGAGGTATAGATGACACTTCGCAATGAATATTATATCTTATCATGAAACATAGAAGTGAGATGCGATATCGCGTTCTAAGAAGCATTAGAACTCTATTGCTACGATACGTAGACATCTGCAAACGCTATTTCCTAGCATGGAAGTGTCTTATTTACATTCTTTTGAAGTGAATACGAGGTATACATGACACTTCGCAATGAATATTACATCTTATCATGAAACATAGAAGTCAGATGCGATATCGCGTTCTAAGAAGCATTAGAACTCTATTGCTACGATACTTAGACATCTGCAAACGCTATTTCCTAGCATGGAAGGGTCGCATTTACACTCTTTTGAAGTGAGTACGAGGTACACATAACACTCCATAATGAATATTATATCTTTTCATGAAACATAGCTGTGAGATGCGATATCGCGTTTTAACAAGCATTAGAAATCTATTGCTACGATACGTAGACATCTGCAAACGCTATTTCCTAGCATGGAAGTGTCGCATTTTCATTCTTTTGAAGTGAATACAAGATATACATGACACTTCGCAATGAATATTATAGCTTATCATGAAACATAGGAATGAGGTGCTATATCGCGTTTTGAGAAGCATTAGAACTCTATTGCTATTATACGTAGACATCTGCAAACTCTATTTCCTGGCAAGTAAATTTCGCACTTACATTCCACTCAAGTGAATACGAGGTATACATAACATTACACAATGAATATTATATCTTGTTACGAAACATAGAAGTGAAATACGACATCTCGTTTTAAGAAGCATTAGTACCCTATTGCTGTGATACGTAGACATCTGCAAACAATATTTCCTAGCAAGGAAGTGTCGCATTTACATTCTTTTGAAGTGAATACGAGGTATACATGACACTTCGCAATGAATATTATACCTTATCATGAAACATAGAAGAGAGGTGCGATATCGCGTTTTAGGAAGCATTAGAACTCTATTGCTGCGATACGTAGACATCTGCAAACGCTACTTCCTCGCATGGAAGTGTCGCATTTACATTCTTTAGAAGTGAATACGAGATATACATGACACTTCGGAATGAATATTATATCTTATCATGAAACAGAGGAATGAGGTGCTATATCGCGTTTTGAGAAGCATTAGAACTCTATTGCTAATATGCGTAGACATCTGCAAACTCTATTTCCTCGCATGGACATGTGGCACTTACATTCCACTGAAGTGAATACGAGGTATACATAACATTACACAATGAGTATTATATCTTATTACGAAACATAGAAATGAAATACGACATCTCGTTTTAAGAAGCATTATTACTCTATTGCTGTGATACGTAGACATCTGCAAACAATATTTCCTAGCAAGGAAGTGTCGCATTTACATTCTTTTGAAGTGAATACGAGGTATACATGACACTTCGCAATGAATATTATACCTTATCATGAAACATAGAAGAGAGGTGCGATATCGCATTTTAGGGAGCATTAGAACTCTATTTCTGCGATACGTAGACATCTGCAAACGCTATTTCCTAGCATGGAAGTGTCGCATTTACATTCTTTTGAAGTGAATACGAGATATACATGACACTTCGCAATGAAGATTATATCTTAACATGAGACATAGGAATGAGGTGCTATATCGCGTTTTGAGAAGCATTAGAACTCTATTGCTAATATGCGTAGACATCTGCAAACTCTATTTCCTAGCATTACACTTACATTCCACTGGCATTCCACTGAAGTGAATACGAGGAATACATAACACTCCACAATGAATATTATATCTTATCACGAAACATAGAAATGAAATGCGGCATCCCGTTTTAAGACGCATTAGAACTCTATTGCTACGATACGTAGACATCTGCAAACGCTATTTCCTAGCATGGAAGTGTCTTATTTACATTCTTTTGAAGTGAATACGAGGTATACATGACACTTCGCAATGAATATTACATCTTATCATGAAACATAGAAGTCAGATGCGATATCGCGTTCTAAGAAGCATTAGAACTCTATTGCTACGATACTTAGACATCTGCAAACGCTATTTCCTAGCATGGAAGGGTCGCATTTACACTCTTTTGAAGTGAGTACGAGGTACACATAACACTCCATAATGAATATTATATCTTTTCATGAAACATAGCTGTGAGATGCGATATCGCGTTTTAACAAGCATTAGAAATCTATTGCTACGATACGTAGACATCTGCAAACGCTATTTCCTAGCATGGAAGTGTCGCATTTACATTCTTTTGAAGTGAATACAAGATATACATGACACTTCGCAATGAATATTATAGCTTATCATGAAACATAGGAATGAGGTGCTATATCGCGTTTTGAGAAGCATTAGAACTCTATTGCTATTATACGTAGACATCTGCAAACTCTATTTCCTGGCAAGGAAATTTCGCACTTACATTCCACTCAAGTGAATACGAGGTATACATAACATTACACAATGAATATTATACCTTGTTACGAAACATAGAAGTGAAATACGACATCTCGTTTTAAGAAGCATTAGTACCCTATTGCTGTGATACGTAGACATCTGCAAACAATATCTCCTAGCAAGGAAGTGTCGCATTTACATTCTTTTGAAGTGAATACGAGGTATACATGACACTTCGCAATGAATATTATACCTTATCATGAAACATAGAAGAGAGGTGCGATATCGCGTTTTAGGAAGCATTAGAACTCTATTGCTGCGATACGTAGACATCTGCAATCGCTATTTCCTCGCATGGAAGTGTCGCATTTACATTCTTTTGAAGTGAATACGAGATATACATAACACTTCGGAATGAATATTATATCTTATCATGAAACAGGGGAATGAGGTGCTATATCGCGTTTTGAGTGAATACGAGGTATACATAACATTACACAATGAGTATTATATCTTATTACGAAACATAGAAATGAAATACGACATCTCGTTTTAAGAAGCATTATTACTCTATTGCTGTGATACGTAGACATCTGCAAACAATATTTCCTAGCAAGGAAGTGTCGCATTTACATTCTTTTGAAGTGAATACGAGGTATACATGACACTTCGCAATGAATATTATATCTTATCATGAAACATAGGAATGAGGTGCTATATCGCGTTTTAGGAAGCATTAGAACTCTATTGCTGCGATACGTAGACATCTGCAAACGCTATTTCCTAGCATGGAAGTGTCGCATTTACATTCTTTTGAAGTGAATACAAGATGTACATGACACTTCGCACTGAATATTATAGCTTATCATGAAACATAGGAATGAGGTTCTATATCGCGTTTTGAGAAGCATTAGAACTCTATTGCTATTATACGTAGACATCTGCAAACTCTATTTCCTGGCAAGGAAATTTCGCACTTACATTCCACTCAAGTGAATACGAGGTATACATAACATTACACATTGAATATTATATCTTGTTACGAAACATAGAAGTGAAATACGACATCTCGTTTTAAGAAGCATTAGTACCCTATTGCTGTGATACGTAGACATCTGCAAACAATATTTCCTAGCAAGGAAGTGTCGCATTTACATTCTTCTGAAGTGAATACGAGGTATACATGACACTTCGCAATGAATATTATACCTTTTCATGAAACATAGAAGAGAGGTGCGATATCGCGTTTTAGGAAGCATTAGAACTCTATTGCTGCGATACGTAGACATCTGCAAACGCTATTTCCTCGCATGGAAGTGTCGCATTTACATTCTTTTGAAGTGAATACGAGATATACATGACACTTCGGAATGAATATTATATCTTATCATGAAACAGAGGAATGAGGTGCTATATCGCGTTTTGAGAAGCATTAGAACTCTATTGCTAATATGCGTAGACATCTGCAAACTCTATTTCCTCGCATGGACATGTGGCACTTACATTCCACTGAAGTGAATACGAGGTATACATAACATTACACAATGAGTATTATATCTTATTACGAAACATAGAAATGAAATACGACATCTCGTTTTAAGAAGCATTATTACTCTATTGCTGTGATACGTAGACATCTGCAAACAATATTTCCTAGCAAGGAAGTGTCGCATTTACATTCTTTTGAAGTGAATACGAGGTATACATGACACTTCGCAATGAATATTATACCTTATCATGAAACATAGAAGAGAGGTGCGATATCGCATTTTAGGGAGCATTAGAATTCTATTTCTGCGATACGTAGACATCTGCAAACGCTATTTCCTAGCATGGAAGTGTCGCATTTACATTCTTTTGAAGTGAATACGAGATATACATGACACTTCGCAATGAAGATTATATCTTATCATGAGACATAGGAATGAGGTGCTATATCGCGTTTTGAGAAGCATTAGAACTCTATTGCTAATATGCGTAGACATCTGCAAACTCTATTTCCTAGCATTACACTTACATTCCACTGGCATTCCACTGAAGTGAATACGAGGAATACATAACACTCCACAATGAATATTATATCTTATCACGAAACATAGAAATGAAATGCGGCATCTCGTTTTAAAACGCATTAGAACTCTATTGATACGATACGTAGACATCTGCAAATGCTATTTCCTAGCATGGAAGTGTCATATTTACATTCTTTTGAAGTGAATACGAGGTATACATGACACTTCGCAATGAATATTATACCTTATCATGAAACATAGAAGAGAGGTGCTATATCGCGTTTTGAGAAGCATTAGAACTCTATTGCTATTATACGTAGACATCTGCAAACTCTATTTCCTAGCAAGGAAATTTCGCACTTACATTCCACTGAAGTGAATACGAGGTATACATAACATTACACAATGAATATTATATCTTATTACGAAACATAGAAGTGAAATACGACATCTCGTTTTAAGAAGCATTAGTACTCTATTGCTGTGATACGTAGACATCTGCAAACAATATTTCCTAGCAAGGAATTGTCGCATTTACATTCTTTTGAAGTGAATACGAGATGTATATGACACTTCGCAATGAATATTATACCTTATCATGAAACATAGAAGAGAGGTGCGATATCGCGTTTTAGGAAGCATTAGAACTCTATTGCTAATATGCGTAGACATCTGCAAACTCTATTTCCTAGCATGGACATGTGGCACTTACATTCCACTGAAGTGAATACGAGGTATACATAACATTACACAATGAGTATTATATCTTATTACGAAACATAGAAATGGAATACGACATCTCGTTTTAAGAAGCATTATTACTCTATTGCTGTGATACGTAGACATCTGCATACAATATTTCCTAGCAAGGAAGTGTCGCATTTACATTCTTTTGAAGTGAATACGAGGTATACATGACACTTCGCAATGAATATTATACCTTATCATGAAACATAGAAGAGAGGTGCGATATCGCGTTTTAAGAAGCATTAGAACTCTATTGCTACGATACGTAGACATCTGCAAACGCTATTTCCTAGCATTGAAGTGTCGCATTTACATTCGTTTGAAGTGAATACGAGATATACATGACACTTCGCAATGAATATTACACCTTATCATGAAACATAGAAGTGAGATGCGATATCGCGTTTTAAGGAGCATTAGAACTCTATTGCTACGATACGTAGACATCTGCAAACGCTATTTCCTAGCATGGAAGTGTCTTATTTACGTTCTTTTGAAGTGAATACGAGGTATACATGACACTTCGCAATGAATATTATATCTTATCATGAAACATAGAAGTGAGATGCGATATCGCGCTCTAAGAAGCACCACAACTCTATTGCTACGATACGTAGACATCTGCAAACGCTATTTCCCAGGATGGAATGGTCGCATTTACATTCTTTTGAAGTGAGTACGAGGTATACATAACACTCCATAATGAATATTATATCTTATCATGAAACATAGCAGTGAGATGCGATATCGCGTTTTAAGAAGCATTAGAACTCTATTGCTACGATACGTAGACATCTGCAAACGCTATTTCCTAGCATGGAAGTGTCGCATTTACATTCATTTGAAGTGAATACGAGGTATACATGACACTTCGCAATGAATATTATACCTTATCATGAAACATAGAAGGGAGATGCGATATCGCGTTTTAGGAAGCATTGGAACTCTATAGCTGCGATACGCAGACATCTGCAAACGCTATTTCCTAGCATGGAAGTGTCGCATTTACATTCTTTTGATGTGAATACGAGATATACATGACACTTCGCAATGAATATTATATCTTATCATGAAACATAAAAGTGAGATGCGATATCGCGTTCTAAGAAGCATTAGAACTCTATTGCTACGATACGTAGTCATCTGCAAAGGCTATTCCCTAGCATGGAAGGGTCGCATTTACATTCTTTTGAAGTGAGTACGAGGTATACATATCACTCCATAATGAATATTATATCTTATCATGAAACATAGCAGTGAGATGCGATATCGCGTTTTAAGAAGCATTAGAACTCTATTGCTACGATACGTAGACATCTGCAAACGCTATTTCCTAGCATGGAAGTGTCGCATTTACATTCATTTGAAGTGAATACGAGGTATACATGACACTCCACAATGAATAGTATATCTTATCACGGAACATAGAAATGAAATGAGGCATCTCGTTTTGTGAAGCATTAGAACTCTATTGCTACGATACGTAGACATCTGCAAACCCTATTTCCTAGCATGGAAGTGTCGCATTTACATTCGTTTGAAGTGAATACGAGGTATACATGACACTTCGCAATGAATATTATATCTTATCACGAAACATAAAAGTGAGATGCGATATCGCGTTCTAAGATGCATTAGAACTCTATTGCTACGATACGTAGACATCTGCAAAGGCTATTCCCTAGCACGGAAGGGTCGCATTTACTTTCTTTTGAAGTGAGTACGAGGTATACATAACACTCCATAATGAATATTATATCTTATCATGAAACATAGCAGTGAGATGCGATATCGCGTTTTAAGAAGCATTAGAACTCTATTTCTACGATACGTAGACATCTGCAAACGCTGTTTCCTAGCATGGAAGTGTCGCATTTACATTCATTTGAAGTGAATACGAGGTATACATGACACTTCGCTATGAATATTATACCTTATCATGAAACATAGAAGAGTGATGCGATATCGCGTTTTAGGAAGCATTGGAACTCTATTGCTGCGATACGTAGACATCTGCAAACGCTATTCCCTAGCATGGAAGTGTCGCATTTACATTCTTTTGATGTGAATACCAGATATACATGACACTTCGCAATGAACATTATATCTTCTCATGAAACATAGCAGTGAGATGCGATATCGCGTTTTAAGAAGCATTAGAACTCTATTTCTACGATACGTAGACATCTGAAAAGGCTATTCCCTAGCATGGAAGGGTCGCATTTACATTCTTTTGAAGTGAGTACGAGGTATACTTATAACTCCATAATGAATATTATATCTTATCATGAATCATAGCAGTGAGATGCGATATCGCGTGTTAAGAAGCATTAGAACTCTATTGCTACGATATGTAGACATCTGCAAAGGCTATTCCCTAGCATGGAAGGGTTGCATTTACTTTCTTTTGAAGTGAGTACGAGGTATACATAACACTCCATAATGAATATTATATCTTATCATGAAACATAGCAGTGAGATGCGATATCGCGTTTTAAGAAGCATTAGAACTCTATTTCTACGATACGTAGACATCTGCAAACGCTGTTTCCTAGCATAAAAGTGTCGCATTTACATTCATTTCAAGTGAATACGAGGTATACATGACACTTCGCTATGAATATTATACCTTATCATGAAACATAGAAGGGAGATGCGATATCGCGTTTTAGGAAGCATTGGAACTCTATAGCTGCGATACGCAGACATCTGCAAACGCTATTTCCTAGCATGGAAGTGTCGCATTTACATTCTTTTGATGTGAATACGAGATATACATGACACTTCGCAATGAATATTATATCTTATCATGAAACATAAAAGTGAGATGCGATATCGCGTTCTAAGAAGCATTAGAACTCTATTGCTACGATACGTAGTCATCTGCAAAGGCTATTCCCTAGCATGGAAGGGTCGCATTTACATTCTTTTGAAGTGAGTACGAGGTATACATATCACTCCATAATGAATATTATATCTTATCATGAAACATAGCAGTGAGATGCGATATCGCGTTTTAAGAAGCATTAGAACTCTATTGCTACGATACGTAGACATCTGCAAACGCTATTTCCTAGCATGGAAGTGTCGCATTTACATTCATTTGAAGTGAATACGAGGTATACATGACACTCCACAATGAATAGTATATCTTATCACGGAACATAGAAATGAAATGAGGCATCTCGTTTTGTGAAGCATTAGAACTCTATTGCTACGATACGTAGACATCTGCAAACCCTATTTCCTAGCATGGAAGTGTCGCATTTACATTCGTTTGAAGTGAATACGAGGTATACATGACACTTCGCAATGAATATTATATCTTATCACGAAACATAATAGTGAGATGCGATATCGCGTTCTAAGATGCATTAGAACTCTATTGCTACGATACGTAGACATCTGCAAAGGCTATTCCCTAGCAAGGAAGGGTCGCATTTACTTTCTTTTGAAGTGAGTACGAGGTATACATAACACTCCATAATGAATATTATACCTTATCATGAAACATAGAAGAGTGATGCGATATCGCGTTTTAGGAAGCATTGGAACTCTATTGCTGCGATACGTAGACATCTGCAAACGCTATTCCCTAGCATGGAAGTGTCGCATTTACATTCTTTTGATGTGAATACCAGATATACATGACACTTCGCAATGAACATTATATCTTCTCATGAAACATAGCAGTGAGATGCGATATCGCGTTTTAAGAAGCATTAGAACTCTATTTCTACGATACGTAGACATCTGAAAAGGCTATTCCCTAGCATGGAAGGGTCGCATTTACATTCTTTTGAAGTGAGTACGAGGTATACATATAACTCCATAATGAATATTATATCTTATCATGAATCATAGCAGTGAGATGCGATATCGCGTGTTAAGAAGCATTAGAACTCTATTGCTACGATACGTAGACATCTGCAAAGGCTATTCCCTAGCATGGAAGGGTCGCATTTACTTTCTTTTGAAGTGAGTACGAGGTATACATAACACTCCATAATGAATATTATATCTTATCATGAAACATAGCAGTGAGATGCGATATCGCGTTTTAAGAAGCATTAGAACTCTATTTCTACGATACGTAGACATCTGCGAACGCTGTTTCCTAGCATGGAAGTGTCGCATTTACATTCATTTGAAGTGAATACGAGGTATACATGACACATCGCTATGAATATTATACCTTATCATGAAACATAGAAGAGTGATGCGATATCGCGTTTTAGGAAGCATTGGAACTCTATTGCTGCGATACGTAGACATCTGCAAACGCTATTCCCTAGCATGGAAGGGTTGCATTTACTTTCTTTTGAAGTGAGTACGAGGTATACATAACACTCCATAATGAATATTATATCTTATCATGAAACATAGCAGTGAGATGCGATATCGCGTTTTAAGAAGCATTAGAACTCTATTTCTACGATACGTAGACATCTGCAAACGCTGTTTCCTAGCATAAAAGTGTCGCATTTACATTCATTTCAAGTGAATACGAGGTATACATGACACTTCGCTATGAATATTATACCTTATCATGAAACATAGAAGGGAGATGCGATATCGCGTTTTAGGAAGCATTGGAACTCTATTGCTACGATACGTAGTCATCTGCAAAGGCTATTCCCTAGCATGGAAGGGTCGCATTTACATTCTTTTGAAGTGAGTACGAGGTATACATATCACTCCATAATGAATATTATATCTTATCATGAAACATAGCAGTGAGATGCGATATCGCGTTTTAAGAAGCATTAGAACTCTATTGCTACGATACGTAGACATCTGCAAACGCTATTTCCTAGCATGGAAGTGTCGCATTTACATTCATTTGAAGTGAATACGAGGTATACATGACACTCCACAATGAATAGTATATCTTATCACGGAACATAGAAATGAAATGAGGCATCACGTTTTGTGAAGCATTAGAACTCTATTGCTACGATACGTAGACATCTGCAAACCCTATTTCCTAGCATGGAAGTGTCGCATTTACATTCGTTTGAAGTGAATACGAGGTATACATGACACTTCGCAATGAATATTATATCTTATCACGAAACATAATAGTGAGATGCGATATCGCGTTCTAAGATGCATTAGAACTCTATTGCTACGATACGTAGACATCTGCAAAGGCTATTCCCTAGCATGGAAGGGTCGCATTTACTTTCTTTTGAAGTGAATACGAGGTATACATAACACTCCATAATGAATATTATACCTTATCATGAAACATAGAAGAGTGATGCGATATCGCGTTTTAGGAAGCATTGGAACTCTATTGCTGCGATACGTAGACATCTGCAAACGCTATTCCCTAGCATGGAAGTGTCGCATTTACATTCTTTTGATGTGAATACCAGATATACATGACACTTTGCAATGAACATTATATCTTCTCATGAAACATAGCAGTGAGATGCGATATCGCGGTTTAAGAAGCATTAGAACTCTATTTCTACGATACGTAGACATCTGAAAAGGCTATTCCCTAGCATGGAAGGGTCGCATTTACATTCTTTTGAAGTGAGTACGAGGTATACATGACACTTCGCTATGAATATTATACCTTATCATGAAACATAGAAGAGTGATGCGATATCGCGTTTTAGGAAGCATTGGAACTCTATTGCTGCGATACGTAGACATCTGCAAACGCTATTCCCTAGCATGGAAGGGTCGCAATTACTTTCTTTGGAAGTGAGTACGAGGTATACATAACACTCCATAATGAATATCATATCTTATCATGAAACATAGCAGTGAGATGCGATATCGCGTTTTAAGAAGCATTAGAACTCTATTGCTACGATACGTAGACATCTGCAAATGCTATTTCCTAGCATGGAAGTGTCGCATTTACATTCATTTGAAGTGAATACGAGGTATACATGACACTTCGCAATGAATATTATACCTTATCATGAAACATAGAAGGGAGATGCGGTATCGCGTTTTAGGAAGCATTGGAACTCTATAGCTGCGATACGTAGACATCTGCAAACGCTATTTCCTAGCATGGAAGTGTCGCATTTACATTCATTTCAAGTGAATACGAGGTATACATGACACTCCACAATGAATAGTATATCTTATCACAGAACATAGAAATGAAATGAGGCATCTCGTTTTGTGAAGCATTAGAACTCTATTGCTACGATACGTAGACATCTGCAAACCCGATTTCCTAGCATGGAAGTGTCGCATTTACATTCGTTTGAAGTGAATACGAGGTATACATGACACTTCGCAATGAATATTATATCTTATCACGAAACATAAAAGTGAGATGCGATATCACGTTCTAAGATGCATTTGAACTCTATTGCTACGATACGTAGACATCTGCAAAGGCTATTCCCTAGCATGGAAGGGTCGCATTTACTTTCTTTTGAAGTGAGTACGAGGTATACATAACACTCCATAATGAATATTATATCTTATCATGAAACATAGCAGTGAGATGCGATATCGCGTTTTAAGAAGCATTAGAACTCTATTTCTACGATACGTAGACATCTGCGAACGCTGTTTCCTAGCATGGAAGTGTCGCATTTACATTCATTTGAAGTGAATACGAGGTATACATGACACATCGCTATGAATATTATACCTTATCATGAAACATAGAAGAGTGATGCGATATCGCGTTTTAGGAAGCATTGGAACTCTATTGCTGCGATACGTAGACATCTGCAAACGCTATTCCCTAGCATGGAAGTGTCGCATTTACATTCTTTTGATGTGAATACCAGATATACATGACACTTCGCAATGAACATTATATCTTCTCATGAAACGTAGCAGTGAGATGCGATATCGCGTTTTAAGAAGCATTAGAACTCTATTTCTACGATACGTAGACATCTGAAAAGGCTATTCCCTAGCATGGAAGGGTCGCATTTACATTCTTTTGAAGTGAGTACGAGGTATACATATAACTCCATACTGAATATTATATCTTATCATGAATCATAGCAGTGAGATGCGATATCGCGTGTTAAGAAGCATTAGAACTCTATTGCTACGATACGTAGGCATCTGCAAACGCTATTTCCTAGCATGGAAGTGTCGCATTTACATTCATTTGAAGTGAATACGAGGTATACATGACACTTCGCAATGAATATTATACCTTATCATGAAACATAGATGTGAGATGCGATATCGCGTTCTAAGAAGCATTAGAACTTTATTGCTACGATACGTAGACATCTGCAAACGCTATTTCCCAGCATGGAAGTGTCTTATTTACATTGTTTTGAAGTGAATACTAGGTATACATGACACTTCGCAATGAATATTATATCTTTTCATGAAACATAGCAGTGAGATGCGATATCGCGTTTTAAGAAGCATTAGAAATCTATTGCTACGATACGTAGACATCTGCAAACGCTATTTCCTAGCATGGAAGTGTCGCATTTACATTCCTTTGAAGTGAATACGAGATATACATGACACTTCGCAATGAATATTATAGCTTATCATGAAACATAGGAATGAGGTGCTATATCGCGTTTTGAGAAGCATTAGAACTCTATTGCTACTATACGTAGACATCTGCAAACTCTATTTCCTAGCAAGGAAATTTCGCACTTACATTCCACTGAAGTGAATACGAGGTATACATAACATTACACAATGAATATTATATCTTATTACGAAACATAGAAGTGAAATACGACATCTCGTTTTAAGAAGCATTAGTACTCTATTGCTGTGATACGTAGACATCTGCAAACAATATTTCCTAGCAAGGAATTGTCGCATTTACATTCTTTTGGAGTGAATACGAGATGTATATGACACTTCGCAATGAATATTATACCTTATCATGAAACATAGAAGAGAGGTGCGATATCGCGTTTTAGGAAGCATTAGAACTCTATTGCTAATATGCGTAGACATCTGCAAACTCTATTTCCTAGCATGGACATGTGGCACTTACATTCCACTGAAGTGAATACGAGGTATACATAACATTACACAATGAGTATTATATCTTATTACGAAACATAGAAATGGAATACGACATCTCGTTTTAAGAAGCATTATTACTCTATTGCTGTGATACGTAGACATCTGCATACAATATTTCCTAGCAAGGAAGTGTCGCATTTACATTCTTTTGAAGTGAATACGAGGTATACATGACACATCGCAATGAATATTATACCTTATCATGAAACATAGAAGAGAGGTGCGATATCGCGTTTTAAGAAGCATTAGAACTCTATTGCTACGATACGTAGACATCTGCAAACGCTATTTCCTAGCATGGAAGTGTCGCATTTACATTCGTTTGAAGTGAATACGAGATATACATGACACTTCGCAATGAATATTATACCTTATCATGAAACATAGAAGTGAGATGCGATATCGCGTTTTAAGGAGCATTAGAACTCTATTGCTACGATACGTAGACATCTGCAAACGCTATTTCCTAGCATGGAAGTGTCGCATTTACATTCATTTGAAGTGAATACGAGGTATACATGACACTTCGCAATGAATATTATACCTTATCATGAAACATAGAAGGGAGATGCGATATCGCGTTTTAGGAAGCATTGGAACTCTATAGCTGCGATACGCAGACATCTGCAAACGCTATTTCCTAGCATGGAAGTGTCGCATTTACATTCTTTTGATGTGAATACGAGATATACATGACACTTCGCAATGAATATTATATCTTATCGTGAAACATAAAAGTGAGATGTGATATCGCGTTCTAAGAAGCATTAGAACTCTATTGCTACGATACGTAGTCATCTGCAAAGGCTATTCCCTAGCATGGAAGGGTCGCATTTACATTCTTTTGAAGTGAGCACGAGGTATACATATCACTCCATAATGAATATTATATCTTATCATGAAACATAGCAGTGAGATGCGATATCGCGTTTTAAGAAGCATTAGAACTCTATTGCTACGATACGTAGACATCTGCAAACGCTATTTCCTAGCATGGAAGTGTCGCATTTACATTCATTTCAAGTGAATACGGGGTATACATGACACTCCACAATGAATAGTATATCTTATCACAGAACATAGAAATGAAATGAGGCATCTCGTTTTGTGAAGCATTAGAACTCTATTGCTACGATACGTAGACATCTGCAAACCCGATTTCCTAGCATGGAAGTGTCGCATTTACATTCGTTTGAAGTGAATACGAGGTATACATGACACTTCGCAATGAATATTATATCTTATCACGAAACATAAAAGTGAGATGCGATATCACGTTCTAAGATGCATTTGAACTCTATTGCTACGATACGTAGACATCTGCAAAGGCTATTCCCTAGCATGGAAGGGTCGCATTTACTTTCTTTTGAAGTGAGTACGAGGTATACATAACACTCCATAATGAATATTATATCTTATCATGAAACATAGCAGTGAGATGCGATATCGCGTTTTAAGAAGCATTAGAACTCTATTTCTACGATACGTAGACATCTGCAAACGCTGTTTCCTAGCATGGAAGTGTCGCATTTACATTCATTTGAAGTGAATACGAGGTATACATGACACTTCGCTATGAATATTATACCTTATCATGAAACATAGAAGAGTGATGCGATATCGCGTTTTAGGAAGCATTGGAACTCTATTGCTGCGATACGTAGACATCTGCAAACGCTATTCCCTAGCATGGAAGTGTCGCATTTACATTCTTTTGATGTGAATACCAGATATACATGACACTTCGCAATGAACATTATATCTTCTCATGAAACATAGCAGTGAGATGCGATATCGCGTTTTAAGAAGCATTAGAACTCTATTTCTACGATACGTAGACATCTGAAAAGGCTATTCCCTAGCATGGAAGGGTCGCATTTACATTCTTTTGAAGTGAGTACGAGGTATACATATAACTCCATAATGAATATTATATCTTATCATGAATCATAGCAGTGAGATGCGATATCGCGTGTTAAGAAGCATTAGAACTCTATTGCTACAATACGTAGGCATCTGCAAATGCTATTTCCTAGCATGGAAGTGTCGCATTTACATTCATTTGAAGTGAATACGAGGTATACATGACACTTCGCAATGAATATTATACCTTATCATGAAACATAGAAGGGAGATGCGATATCGCGTTTTAGGAAGCATTAGAACTCTATAGCTGCGATACGTAGACATCTGCAAACGCTATTTCCTAGCATGGAAGTGTCGCATTTACATTCTTTTGATGTGAATACGAGATATACATGACACTTCGCAATGAATATTATATCTTATCATGAAACATAAAAGTGAAATGCGATATCGCGTTCTAAGAAGCATTAGAACTCTACTGCTACGATACGTAGTCATCTGCAAAGGCTATTCCCTAGCATGGAAGGGTCGCATTTACATTCTTTTGAAGTGAGTACGAGGTATACATATCACTCCATAATGAATATTATATCTTATCATGAAACATAGCAGTGAGATGCGATATCGCGTTTTAAGAAGCATTAGAACTCTATTGCTACGATACGTAGACATCTGCAAACGCTATTTCCTAGCATGGAAGTGTCGCATTTACATTCATTTGAAGTGAATACGAGGTATACATGACACTCCACAATGAATATTATATCTTATCACGGAACATAGAAATGAAATGAGGCATCTCGTTTTGTGAAGCATTAGAACTCTATTGCTACGATACATAGACATCCGCAAACGCTATATCCTAGCATGGAAGTGTCGCATTTACATTCACTTGAAGTGAATACGAGGTATACATGACACTTCGCTATGAATATTATACCTTATCATGAAACATAGAAGAGTGATGCGATATCGCGTTTTAGGAAGCATTGGAACTCTATTGCTGCGATACGTAGACATCTGCAAACGCTATTCCCTAGCATGGAAGGGTCGCAATTACTTTCTTTGGAAGTGAGTACGAGGTATACATAACACTCCATAATGAATATCATATCTTATCATGAAACATAGCAGTGAGATGCGATATCGCGTTTTAAGAAGCATTAGAACTCTATTGCTACGATACGTAGACATCTGCAAATGCTATTTCCTAGCATGGAAGTGTCGCATTTACATTCATTTGAAGTGAATACGAGGTATACATGACACTTCGCAATGAATATTATACCTTATCATGAAACATAGAAGGGAGATGCGGTATCGCGTTTTAGGAAGCATTGGAACTCTATAGCTGCGATACGTAGACATCTGCAAACGCTATTTCCTAGCATGGAAGTGTCGCATTTACATTCATTTCAAGTGAATACGAGGTATACATGACACTCCACAATGAATAGTATATCTTATCACAGAACATAGAAATGAAATGAGGCATCTCGTTTTGTGAAGCATTAGAACTCTATTGCTACGATACGTAGACATCTGCAAACCCGATTTCCTAGCATGGAAGTGTCGCATTTACATTCGTTTGAAGTGAATACGAGGTATACATGACACTTCGCAATGAATATTATATCTTATCACGAAACATAAAAGTGAGATGCGATATCACGTTCTAAGATGCATTTGAACTCTATTGCTACGATACGTAGACATCTGCAAAGGCTATTCCCTAGCATGGAAGGGTCGCATTTACTTTCTTTTGAAGTGAGTACGAGGTATACATAACACTCCATAATGAATATTATATCTTATCATGAAACATAGCAGTGAGATGCGATATCGCGTTTTAAGAAGCATTAGAACTCTATTTCTACGATACGTAGACATCTGCAAACGCTGTTTCCTAGCATGGAAGTGTCGCATTTACATTCATTTGAAGTGAATACGAGGTATACATGACACTTCGCTATGAATATTATACCTTATCATGAAACATAGAAGAGTGATGCGATATCGCGTTTTAGGAAGCATTGGAACTCTATTGCTGCGATACGTAGACATCTGCAAACGCTATTCCCTAGCATGGAAGTGTCGCATTTACATTCTTTTGATGTGAATACCAGATATACATGACACTTCGCAATGAACATTATATCTTCTCATGAAACATAGCAGTGAGATGCGATATCGCGTTTTAAGAAGCATTAGAACTCTATTTCTACGATACGTAGACATCTGAAAAGGCTATTCCCTAGCATGGAAGGGTCGCATTTACATTCTTTTGAAGTGAGTACGAGGTATACATATAACTCCATAATGAATATTATATCTTATCATGAATCATAGCAGTGAGATGCGATATCGCGTGTTAAGAAGCATTAGAACTCTATTGCTACAATACGTAGGCATCTGCAAATGCTATTTCCTAGCATGGAAGTGTCGCATTTACATTCATTTGAAGTGAATACGAGGTATACATGACACTTCGCAATGAATATTATACCTTATCATGAAACATAGAAGGGAGATGCGATATCGCGTTTTAGGAAGCATTAGAACTCTATAGCTGCGATACGTAGACATCTGCAAACGCTATTTCCTAGCATGGAAGTGTCGCATTTACATTCTTTTGATGTGAATACGAGATATACATGACACTTCGCAATGAATATTATATCTTATCATGAAACATAAAAGTGAAATGCGATATCGCGTTCTAAGAAGCATTAGAACTCTACTGCTACGATACGTAGTCATCTGCAAAGGCTATTCCCTAGCATGGAAGGGTCGCATTTACATTCTTTTGAAGTGAGTACGAGGTATACATATCACTCCATAATGAATATTATATCTTATCATGAAACATAGCAGTGAGATGCGATATCGCGTTTTAAGAAGCATTAGAACTCTATTGCTACGATACGTAGACATCTGCAAACGCTATTTCCTAGCATGGAAGTGTCGCATTTACATTCATTTGAAGTGAATACGAGGTATACATGACACTCCACAATGAATATTATATCTTATCACGGAACATAGAAATGAAATGAGGCATCTCGTTTTGTGAAGCATTAGAACTCTATTGCTACGATACATAGACATCCGCAAACGCTATATCCTAGCATGGAAGTGTCGCATTTACATTCATTTGAAGTGAATACGAGGTATACATGACACTTCGCTATGAATATTATACCTTATCATGAAACATAGAAGAGTGATGCGATATCGCGTTTTAGGAAGCATTGGAACTCTATTGCTGCGATACGTAGACATCTGCAAACGCTATTCCCTAGCATGGAAGGGTCGCAATTACTTTCTTTGGAAGTGAGTACGAGGTATACATAACACTCCATAATGAATATCATATCTTATCATGAAACATAGCAGTGAGATGCGATATCGCGTTTTAAGAAGCATTAGAACTCTATTGCTACGATACGTAGACATCTGCAAACGCTATTTCCTAGCATGGAAGTGTCGCATTTACATTCTTTTGATGTGAATACGAGATATACATGACACATCGCAATGAATATTATACCTTATCATGAAACATAGAAGTGAGATGCGATATCGCGTTTTAAGGAGCATTAGAACTCTATTGCTACGATACGTAGACATCTGCAAACGCTATTTCCTAGCATGGAAGTGTCTTATTTACGTTCTTTTGAAGTGAATACGAGGTATACATGACACTTCGCAATGAATATTATATCTTATCATGAAACATAGAAGTGAGATGCGATATCGCGTTCTAAGAAGCACTAGAACTCTATTGCTACGATACGTAGACATCTGCAAACGCTATATCCCAGGATGGAATGGCCGCATTTACATTCTTTTGAAGTGAGTACGAGCTATACATAATTCTCCATAATGAATATTATATCTTCTCATGAAACATAGCAGTGAGATACGATATCTCGTTTTAAGAATCATTAGAACTCTATTGCTACGATACGTAGACATCTGCAAACGCTATTTCCTAGCATGGAAGTGTCGCATTTACATTCGTTTGAAGTGAATACGAGATATACATGACACTTCGCAATGAATATTATATCTTATCATGAAACATAGGAATGAGGTGCCATATCGCGTTTTGAGAAGCATTAGATCTCTATTGCTACGATACGTAGATATCTGCAAACGCTATTTCCTAGCATGGAAGTGTCGCATTTACATTCTTTTGATGTGAATACGAGATATACATGACACTTCGCAATGAATATTATATCTTATCATGAAACATAGGAATGAGGTGCTATATCGCGTTTTGAGAAGCATTAGAACTCTATTGCTACGATACGTAGACATCTGAAAAGGCTATTCCCTAGCATGGAAGGGTCGCATTTACATTCTTCTGAAGTGAGTACGAGGTATACATATCACTCCATAATGAATATTATATCTTATCATGAAACATAGCAGTGAGATGCGATATCGCGTTTTAAGAAGCATTAGAACTCTATTGCTACGATACGTAGACATCTGCAAACGCTATTTCCTAGCACGGAAGTGTCGCATTTACATTCATTTGAAGTGAATACGAGGTATACATGACACTTCGCAATGAATATTATACCTTATCATGAAACATAGAAGGGAGATGCGATATCGCGTTTTAGGAAGCATTGGAACTCTATAGCTGCGATACGTAGACACCTGCAAGCGCTATTTCCTAGCATGGAAGTGTCGCATTTACATTCTTTTGACGTGAATACGAGGTATACATGACACTTCGCAATGAATATTATATCTTATCATGAAACACAGGAATGAGGTGCTATATCGCGTTTTGAGAAGCATTAGAACTCTATTGCTAATATGCGTAGACATCTGCAAACTCTATTTCCTAGCATGGACATGTGGCACTTACATTCCACTGATGTGAATACGAGGTATACATAACATTACACAATGAGTATTATATCTTATTACGAAACATAGAAATGAAATACGACATCTCGTTTTAAGAAGCATTACTACTCTATTGCTGTGATACGTAGACATCTCCAAACAATATTTCCTAGCAAGGAAGTGTCATATTTACATTCTTTTGAAGTGAATACGAGGTATACATGACACTTCGAAATGAATATTATATCTTATCATGAAACATAGATGTGAGATGCGATATCGCGTTCTAAGAAGCATTAGATCTCTATTGCTACGATACGTAGACATCTGCAAACGCTATTTCCTAGCATGGAAGTGTCGCATTTACATTCATTTGAAGTGAATACGAGGTATACATGACACTTCGCTATGAATATTATACCTTATCATGAAACATTGAAGGGAGATGCGATATCGCGTTTTAGGAAGCATTGGAACTCTACAGCTGCGATACGTAGACATCTGCAAACGCCATTTCCTAGCATGGAAGTGTCGCATTTACATTCTTTTGATGTGAATACGAGATATACATGACACTTCGCAATGAATATTATATCTTATCATGAAACATAAAAGTGAGATGCGATATCGCGTTCTAAGAAGCATTAGAACTCTATTGCTACGATACGTAGTCATCTGCTAAGGCTATTCCCTAGCATGGAAGGGTCGCATTTACATTCATTTGAAGTGAATACGAGGTATACATGACACTTCGCAATGAATATTATACCTTATCATGAGACATTGAAGGGAGATGCGATATCGCGTTTTAGGAAGCATTGGAACTCTATAGCTGCGATACGTAGACATCTGCAAACGCTATTTCCTAGCATGGAAGTGTCGCATTTACATTCTTTTGATGTGAATACGAGATATACATGACACTTCGCAATGAATATTATATCTTATCATGAAACATAAAAGTGAGATGCGATATCGCGTTCTAAGAAGCATTAGAACTCTATTGCTACGATACGTAGTCATCTGCAAAGGCTATTCCCTAGCATGGAAGGGTCGCATTTACATTCTTTTGAAGTGAGTACGAGGTATACATATCACGCCATAATGAATATTATATCTTATCATGAAACATACCAGTGAGATGCGATATCGCGTTTTAAGAAGCATTAGAACTCTATTGCTACGATACGTAGACATCTGCAAACCCGATTTCCTAGCATGGAAGTGTCGCATTTACATTCGTTTGAAGTGAATACGAGGTATACATGACACTTCGCAATGAATATTATATCTTATCACGAAACATAAAAGTGAGATGCGATATCACGTTCTAAGATGCATTTGAACTCTATTGCTACGATACGTAGACATCTGCAAAGGCTATTCCCTAGCATGGAAGGGTCGCATTTACTTTCTTTTGAAGTGAGTACGAGGTATACATAACACTCCATAATGAATATTATATCTTATCATGAAACATAGCAGTGAGATGCGATATCGCGTTTTAAGAAGCATTAGAACTCTATTTCTACGATACGTAGACATCTGCAAACGCTGTTTCCTAGCATGGAAGTGTCGCATTTACATTCATTTGAAGTGAATACGAGGTATACATGACACTTCGCTATGAATATTATACCTTATCATGAAACATAGAAGAGTGATGCGATATCGCGTTTTAGGAAGCATTGGAACTCTATTGCTGCGATACGTAGACATCTGCAAACGCTATTCCCTAGCATGGAAGTGTCGCATTTACATTCTTTTGATGTGAATACCAGATATACATGACACTTCGCAATGAACATTATATCTTCTCATGAAACATAGCAGTGAGATGCGATATCGCGTTTTAAGAAGCATTAGAACTCTATTTCTACGATACGTAGACATCTGAAAAGGCTATTCCCTAGCATGGAAGGGTCGCATTTACATTCTTTTGAAGTGAGTACGAGGTATACATATAACTCCATAATGAATATTATATCTTATCATGAATCATAGCAGTGAGATGCGATATCGCGTGTTAAGAAGCATTAGAACTCTATTGCTACAATACGTAGGCATCTGCAAATGCTATTTCCTAGCATGGAAGTGTCGCATTTACATTCATTTGAAGTGAATACGAGGTATACATGACACTTCGCAATGAATATTATACCTTATCATGAAACATAGAAGGGAGATGCGATATCGCGTTTTAGGAAGCATTAGAACTCTATAGCTGCGATACGTAGACATCTGCAAACGCTATTTCCTAGCATGGAAGTGTCGCATTTACATTCTTTTGATGTGAATACGAGATATACATGACACTTCGCAATGAATATTATATCTTATCATGAAACATAAAAGTGAAATGCGATATCGCGTTCTAAGAAGCATTAGAACTCTACTGCTACGATACGTAGTCATCTGCAAAGGCTATTCCCTAGCATGGAAGGGTCGCATTTACATTCTTTTGAAGTGAGTACGAGGTATACATATCACTCCATAATGAATATTATATCTTATCATGAAACATAGCAGTGAGATGCGATATCGCGTTTTAAGAAGCATTAGAACTCTATTGCTACGATACGTAGACATCTGCAAACGCTATTTCCTAGCATGGAAGTGTCGCATTTACATTCATTTGAAGTGAATACGAGGTATACATGACACTCCACAATGAATATTATATCTTATCACGGAACATAGAAATGAAATGAGGCATCTCGTTTTGTGAAGCATTAGAACTCTATTGCTACGATACATAGACATCCGCAAACGCTATATCCTAGCATGGAAGAGTCGCATTTACATTCATTTGAAGTGAATACGAGGTATACATGACACTTCGCTATGAATATTATACCTTATCATGAAACATAGAAGAGTGATGCGATATCGCGTTTTAGGAAGCATTGGAACTCTATTGCTGCGATACGTAGACATCTGCAAACGCTATTCCCTAGCATGGAAGGGTCGCAATTACTTTCTTTTGAAGTGAGTACGAGGTATACATAACACTCCATAATGAATATCATATCTTATCATGAAACATAGCAGTGAGATGCGATATCGCGTTTTAAGAAGCATTAGAACTCTATTGCTACGATACGTAGACATCTGCAAATGCTATTTCCTAGCATGGAAGTGTCGCATTTACATTCATTTGAAGTGAATACGAGGTATACATGACACTTCGCAATGAATATTATACCTTATCATGAAACATAGAAGGGAGATGCGATATCGCGTTTTAGGAAGCATTGGAACTCTATAGCTGCGATACGTAGACATCTGCAAACGCTATTTCCTAGCATGGAAGTGTCGCATTTACATTCTTTTGATGTGAATACGAGATATACATGACACTTCGCAATGAATATTATATCTTCTCATGAAACATAGCAGTGAGATGCGATATCGCGTTTTAAGAAGCATTAGAACTCTATTTCTACGATACGTAGACATCTGAAAAGGCTATTCCCTAGCATGGAAGGGTCGCATTTACATTCTTTTGAAGTGAGTACGAGGTTTACATATCACTCCATAATGAATATTATATCTTATCATGAATCATAGCAGTGAGATGCGATATCGCGTTTTAAGAAGCATTAGAACTCTATTTCTACGATACGTAGACATCTGCAAACGCTGTTTCCTAGCATGGAAGTGTCGCATTTACATTCATTTGAAGTGAATACGAGGTATACATGACACTTCGCAATGAATATTATACCTTATCATGAAACATAGATGGGAAATGCGATATCGCGTTTTAGGAAGCATTGGAACTCTATAGCTGCGATACGTAGACATCTGCAAACGCTATTTCCTAGCATGGAAGTGTCGCATTTACATTCTTTTGATGTGAATACGAGATATACATGACACATCGCAATGAATATTATACCTTATCATGAAACATAGAAGTGAGATGCGATATCGCGTTTTAAGGAGCATTAGAACTCTATTGCTACGATACGTAGACATCTGCAAACGCTATTTCCTAGCATGGAAGTGTCTTATTTACGTTCTTTTGAAGTGAATACGAGGTATACATGACACTTCGCAATGAATATTATATCTTATCATGAAACATAGAAGTGAGATGCGATATCGCGTTCTAAGAAGCACTAGAACTCTATTGCTACGATACGTAGACATCTGCAAACGCTATATCCCAGGATGGAATGGCCGCATTTACATTCTTTTGAAGTGAGTACGAGGTATACATAATTCTCCATAATGAATATTATATCTTCTCATGAAACATAGCAGTGAGATACGATATCTCGTTTTAAGAATCATTAGAACTCTATTGCTACGATACGTAGACATCTGCAAACGATATTTCCTAGCATGGAAGTGTCGCATTTACATTCGTTTGAAGTGAATACGAGATATACATGACACTTCGCAATGAATATTATATCTTATCATGAAACATAGTAATGAGGTGCCATATCGCGTTTTGAGAAGCATTAGATCTCTATTGCTACGATACGTAGATATCTGCAAACGCTATTTCCTAGCATGGAAGTGTCGCATTTACATTCTTTTGATGTGAATACGAGATATACATGACACTTCGCAATGAATATTATATCTTATCATGAAACATAGGAATGAGGTGCTATATCGCGTTTTGAGAAGCATTAGAACTCTATTGCTACGATACGTAGACATCTGAAAAGGCTGTTCCCTAGCATGGAAGGGTCGCATTTACATTCTTCTGAAGTGAGTACGAGGTATACATATCACTCCATAATGAATATTATATCTTATCATGAAACATAGCAGTGAGATGCGATATCGCGTTTTAAGAAGCATTAGAACTCTATTGCTACGATACGTAGACATCTGCAAACGCTATTTCCTAGCACGGAAGTGTCGCATTTACATTCATTTGAAGTGAATACGAGGTATACATGACACTTCGCAATGAATATTATACCTTATCATGAAACATAGAAGGGAGATGCGATATCGCGTTTTAGGAAGCATTGGAACTCTATAGCTGCGATACGTAGACACCTGCAAGCGCTATTTCCTAGCATGGAAGTGTCGCATTTACATTCTTTTGACGTGAATACGAGGTATACATGACACTTCGCAATGAATATTATATCTTATCATGAAACACAGGAATGAGGTGCTATATCGCGTTTTGAGAAGCATTAGAACTCTATTGCTAATATGCGTAGACATCTGCAAACTCTATTTCCTAGCATGGACATGTGGCACTTACATTCCACTGATGTGAATACGAGGTATACATAACATTACACAATGAGTATTATATCTTATTACGAAACATAGAAATGAAATACGACATCTCGTTTTAAGAAGCATTATTACTCTATTGCTGTGATACGTAGACATCTGCAAACAATATTTCCTAGCAAGGAAGTGTCATATTTACATTCTTTTGAAGTGAATACGAGGTATACATGACACTTCGAAATGAATATTATATCTTATCATGAAACATAGATGTGAGATGCGATATCGCGTTCTAAGAAGCATTAGATCTCTATTGCTACGATACGTAGACATCTGCAAACGCTATTTCCTAGCATGGAAGTGTCTTATTTACATTCTTTTGAAGTGAATACGAGGTATACATGACACTTCGCAATGAATATTATATCTTTTCATGAAACATAGCAGTGAGATGCGATATCGCGTATTAAGAAGCATTAGAAATCTATTGCTACGATACGTAGACATCTGCAAACGCTATTCCCTAGCATGGAAGTGTCGCATTTACATTCTTTTGAAGTGAATACGAGATATACATGACAATTCGCAATGAATATTATTTCTTATCATGAAACATAGAAATGACTTGCGATATCGCGTTATAAGAATCATTAGAACTCTATTGTTTCCACACGTAGTCATCTGGAAACGCTATTTCCTAGCAAGGAAGTGCCGCACTTACATCCCTTTGAAGTGAATACGAGGTATACATGACACTTCGCAATGAATATTATATCTGATCATGAAACATAGAAATGAGATGCGACATCGCATTTTGAGAAGCAGTAGAACCCTATTGCTTCGATACGTAGACATCTGCAAACTCTACTTCCTAGCAGGGAAGTGTCGCATTTACATTCACTTGAAGTGAATACGAGGTATACATGACACTTCGCAATGAATATTATACCTTATCATGAAACATAGAAGTGAGATGCGATATCGCATTTTAAGAAGCATTAGAACACGATTGCTACGATACATAGACATCTGCAAACGCTATTTCCTGGCATGGAAGTGTCGCATTTACATTCTTTTGAAGTGAATACGAGGTATACATAACACTCTACAATGAATATTATATGTTATCACGAAACATAGAAGTGAGATGCGATATCGCGATTTACGAAGCGCTAGAACTATATTGCTACAATACGTAGGCATCTGCAAATGCTATTTCCTAGCATGGAAGTGTCGCATTTACATTCATTTGAAGTGAATACGAGGTATACATGACACTTCGCAATGAATATTATACCTTATCATGAAACATAGAAGGGAGATGCGATATCGCGTTTTAGGAAGCATTAGAACTCTATAGCTGCGATACGTAGACATCTGCAAACGCTATTTCCTAGCATGGAAGTGTCGCATTTACATTCTTTTGATGTGAATACGAGATATACATGACACTTCGCAATGAATATTATATCTTATCATGAAACATAAAAGTGAAATGCGATATCGCGTTCTAAGAAGCATTAGAACTCTACTGCTACGATACGTAGTCATCTGCAAAGGCTATTCCCTAGCATGGAAGGGTCGCATTTACATTCTTTTGAAGTGAGTACGAGGTATACATATCACTCCATAATGAATATTATATCTTATCATGAAACATAGCAGTGAGATGCGATATCGCGTTTTAAGAAGCATTAGAACTCTATTGCTACGATACGTAGACATCTGCAAACGCTATTTCCTAGCATGGAAGTGTCGCATTTACATTCATTTGAAGTGAATACGAGGTATACATGACACTCCACAATGAATATTATATCTTATCACGGAACATAGAAATGAAATGAGGCATCTCGTTTTGTGAAGCATTAGAACTCTATTGCTACGATACATAGACATCCGCAAACGCTATATCCTAGCATGGAAGAGTCGCATTTACATTCATTTGAAGTGAATACGAGGTATACATGACACTTCGCTATGAATATTATACCTTATCATGAAACATAGAAGAGTGATGCGATATCGCGTTTTAGGAAGCATTGGAACTCTATTGCTGCGATACGTAGACATCTGCAAACGCTATTCCCTAGCATGGAAGGGTCGCAATTACTTTCTTTTGAAGTGAGTACGAGGTATACATAACACTCCATAATGAATATCATATCTTATCATGAAACATAGCAGTGAGATGCGATATCGCGTTTTAAGAAGCATTAGAGCTCTATTGCTACGATACGTAGACATCTGCAAATGCTATTTCCTAGCATGGAAGTGTCGCATTTACATTCATTTGAAGTGAATACGAGGTATACATGACACTTCGCAATGAATATTATACCTTATCATGAAACATAGAAGGGAGATGCGATATCGCGTTTTAGGAAGCATTGGAACTCTATAGCTGCGATACGTAGACATCTGCAAACGCTATTTCCTAGCATGGAAGTGTCGCATTTACATTCTTTTGATGTGAATACGAGATATACATGACACTTCGCAATGAATATTATATCTTCTCATGAAACATAGCAGTGAGATGCGATATCGCGTTTTAAGAAGCATTAGAACTCTATTTCTACGATACGTAGACATCTGAAAAGGCTATTCCCTAGCATGGAAGGGTCGCATTTACATTCTTTTGAAGTGAGTACGAGGTTTACATATCACTCCATAATGAATATTATATCTTATCATGAATCATAGCAGTGAGATGCGATATCGCGTTTTAAGAAGCATTAGAACTCTATTTCTACGATACGTAGACATCTGCAAACGCTGTTTCCTAGCATGGAAGTGTCGCATTTACATTCATTTGAAGTGAATACGAGGTATACATGACACTTCGCAATGAATATTATACCTTATCATGAAACATAGATGGGAAATGCGATATCGCGTTTTAGGAAGCATTGGAACTCTATAGCTGCGATACGTAGACATCTGCAAACGCTATTTCCTAGCATGGAAGTGTCGCATTTACATTCTTTTGATGTGAATACGAGATATACATGACACATCGCAATGAATATTATACCTTATCATGAAACATAGAAGTGAGATGCGATATCGCGTTTTAAGGAGCATTAGAACTCTATTGCTACGATACGTAGACATCTGCAAACGCTATTTCCTAGCATGGAAGTGTCTTATTTACGTTCTTTTGAAGTGAATACGAGGTATACATGACACTTCGCAATGAATATTATATCTTATCATGAAACATAGAAGTGAGATGCGATATCGCGTTCTAAGAAGCACTAGAACTCTATTGCTACGATACGTAGACATCTGCAAACGCTATATCCCAGGATGGAATGGCCGCATTTACATTCTTTTGAAGTGAGTACGAGGTATACATAATTCTCCATAATGAATATTATATCTTCTCATGAAACATAGCAGTGAGATACGATATCTCGTTTTAAGAATCATTAGAACTCTATTGCTACGATACGTAGACATCTGCAAACGATATTTCCTAGCATGGAAGTGTCGCATTTACATTCGTTTGAAGTGAATACGAGATATACATGACACTTCGCAATGAATATTATATCTTATCATGAAACATAGTAATGAGGTGCCATATCGCGTTTTGAGAAGCATTAGATCTCTATTGCTACGATACGTAGATATCTGCAAACGCTATTTCCTAGCATGGAAGTGTCGCATTTACATTCTTTTGATGTGAATACGAGATATACATGACACTTCGCAATGAATATTATATCTTATCATGAAACATAGGAATGAGGTGCTATATCGCGTTTTGAGAAGCATTAGAACTCTATTGCTACGATACGTAGACATCTGAAAAGGCTGTTCCCTAGCATGGAAGGGTCGCATTTACATTCTTCTGAAGTGAGTACGAGGTATACATATCACTCCATAATGAATATTATATCTTATCATGAAACATAGCAGTGAGATGCGATATCGCGTTTTAAGAAGCATTAGAACTCTATTGCTACGATACGTAGACATCTGCAAACGCTATTTCCTAGCACGGAAGTGTCGCATTTACATTCATTTGAAGTGAATACGAGGTATACATGACACTTCGCAATGAATATTATACCTTATCATGAAACATAGAAGGGAGATGCGATATCGCGTTTTAGGAAGCATTGGAACTCTATAGCTGCGATACGTAGACACCTGCAAGCGCTATTTCCTAGCATGGAAGTGTCGCATTTACATTCTTTTGACGTGAATACGAGGTATACATGACACTTCGCAATGAATATTATATCTTATCATGAAACACAGGAATGAGGTGCTATATCGCGTTTTGAGAAGCATTAGAACTCTATTGCTAATATGCGTAGACATCTGCAAACTCTATTTCCTAGCATGGACATGTGGCACTTACATTCCACTGATGTGAATACGAGGTATACATAACATTACACAATGAGTATTATATCTTATTACGAAACATAGAAATGAAATACGACATCTCGTTTTAAGAAGCATTATTACTCTATTGCTGTGATACGTAGACATCTGCAAACAATATTTCCTAGCAAGGAAGTGTCATATTTACATTCTTTTGAAGTGAATACGAGGTATACATGACACTTCGAAATGAATATTATATCTTATCATGAAACATAGATGTGAGATGCGATATCGCGTTCTAAGAAGCATTAGATCTCTATTGCTACGATACGTAGACATCTGCAAACGCTATTTCCTAGCATGGAAGTGTCTTATTTACATTCTTTTGAAGTGAATACGAGGTATACATGACACTTCGCAATGAATATTATATCTTTTCATGAAACATAGCAGTGAGATGCGATATCGCGTATTAAGAAGCATTAGAAATCTATTGCTACGATACGTAGACATCTGCAAACGCTATTCCCTAGCATGGAAGTGTCGCATTTACATTCTTTTGAAGTGAATACGAGATATACATGACAATTCGCAATGAATATTATTTCTTATCATGAAACATAGAAATGACTTGCGATATCGCGTTATAAGAATCATTAGAACTCTATTGTTTCCACACGTAGTCATCTGGAAACGCTATTTCCTAGCAAGGAAGTGCCGCACTTACATCCCTTTGAAGTGAATACGAGGTATACATGACACTTCGCAATGAATATTATATCTGATCATGAAACATAGAAATGAGATGCGACATCGCATTTTGAGAAGCAGTAGAACCCTATTGCTTCGATACGTAGACATCTGCAAACTCTACTTCCTAGCAGGGAAGTGTCGCATTTACATTCACTTGAAGTGAATACGAGGTATACATGACACTTCGCAATGAATATTATACCTTATCATGAAACATAGAAGTGAGATGCGATATCGCATTTTAAGAAGCATTAGAACACGATTGCTACGATACATAGACATCTGCAAACGCTATTTCCTGGCATGGAAGTGTCGCATTTACATTCTTTTGAAGTGAATACGAGGTATACATAACACTCTACAATGAATATTATATGTTATCACGAAACATAGAAGTGAGATGCGATATCGCGATTTACGAAGCGCTAGAACTATATTGCTACGATGCGTAGACATCTGGAAATGTTATTTCCTAGCAAGGAAGTGTCGCATTTACATTCTTTTGAAGTGAATACGATGTATACATAACACTCCACAATGAATATTATATCTTACCATGAAACATAGAAATGAGATGTAATATGGCGAGTTAAGAAGCATTAGAACTCTATTGCTTCGATACGTAGACATGTGCAAATGCTACTTCCAAGCAAGGAAGTGTCGCATTTACATTCATTTGACTGGAATACGAGGTATACATGACACTTCGCAATGAATATTATATCTTATCATGAAACATAGAAATGAGATGTAATATGGCGATTTAAGAAGCATTAGAACACTATTGCGTCGATACGTAGACATCTGCAAACGCTATTTCCAAGCAAGGAAGTGTCGCATTTACATTCTTTTGAAGTGAATACGAGGTATACATAACACTCCATAATGAATATTATATCTTACCATGAAACATAGAAATGAGATGTAATATGGCGGATTAAGAAGCATTAGAACTCTATTGCTTCGATACGTAGACATCTGCAAACGCTACTTCCAAGCAAGGAAGTGTCGCATTTACATTCTTTTGAAAGGAATACGAGGTATACATGACACTTCGCAATGAATATTATATCTTATCATGAAACATAGAAATGAGATGTAATATGGCGATTTAAGAAGCATTAGTACACTATTGCGTCGATACGTAGATATCAGCAAACGCTACTTCCAAGCAAGGAAGTGTCGCATTTACATTCTTTTGAAAGGAATACGGGGTACACATGACACTTCGCAATGAATATTATATCTTATCATGAAACATAGAAATGAGATGTAATATGGCGATTTAAGAAGCATTAGAACACTATTGCGTCGATACGTAGACATCTGCAAACGCTATTTCCAAGCAAGGAAGTGTCGCATTTACATTCTTTTGAAGTGAATAGGAGTTATACATGACACTTCGCAATTAATATTATACCTTATCATGAAACATAGAAATGAGATGCGGTATCCCGTTTTAAGAAGTAATAGAACTCTATTGCTTCGGTACGGAGACATCTGCAAACGCTATTTCCTAGCAAGGAAGTGTCGCATTTACATTCTTTTGAAGTGTATACGAGGTATACATGACACTTCGGAATGGATATTATATCTTGTCATGTAACATATAAGTGAGATGCGATATCGCGTTTTAAGAAGCATTAGAACCCTATTGCCTCGATGCGGAGATATCTGCAAACGCTATTTCCTAGGATGGAAGTGTCACATTTACATTCTTTTGAAGTGAATTCGAGGTATACATGACACTTCGGAATGAATATTATAACTTATCACGAAACATAGAAATGAGATGCGATATCGCGATCTAAGAAGCATTAGAATTCTATTGCTACAATACGTAGGCATCTGCAATCGCTATTTCCCAGCATGGAAGTGTCGCACTTACATTCATTTGAAGTGAATACGAGGTATACATGACACTTCGCAATGAATATTATATCTTATCATAAAACACGGTAGAGGGATGCGATATCGCGTTCTAGGAAGCATTAGAAATCTACGGTCTCGATGCGGAGACATCTGCAAACGCTATTTCCTAGCGAGCAGTATTCGCATTTACGTTCTTTTGAAGTGAATACGAGGTATACATGACACTTCGCTATGAATATTATATCTTATCACAAAACATAGGAATGAGATGCGATATCGCGATATAAGTAGCATTAGAACTCTATTGCTACGATACGTAGACATCTGAATAAGCTATTTCCTAGGAGGGAAGTGTTGCATTTACATTCGTTTGGAGAGAATACGAGGTATACATGACACTTCGCAATGAATATCATATCTTATCATGAAACATAGAAGCGAGATGCGATATAGCGTTTTAAGAAGCTTTAGAACTCTATGGCCTCGATGCGTAGACATCTGCAATCGCTATTTCCTAGCATGGAAGTGTCGCACTTACATTCTTTTGATGTGAATACGAGGTATACATGACACTTCGCAATGAACTATTATATCTTATCTCGAAACATGTAAATGAGGTGTCATATCGTGATTTAAGTAGCATTAGAACGCTATTGCTACGATACGTAGACATCTCCAAACGCTATTTCCTAGCAAGCAATAGTCGCATTTACTTTCTTTTCAATTGAATACGAGGTGTACATGACACTTCGCAATGAATATTATATCTTATCACGAAACATAGAAATGAGATGCGATATCGCCATTTAAGTAGCATTAGAGCCCTTTTGCTACGATACGTAGACATCTGAAAACGCTATTTCCTAGCAAGGAAGTGTCGCATTTACATTCCTTTCAAGTGAATTCGAGGTATACATGACACTTCGCAATGAATATTATACCTTATCATGAAACATAGAAATGAGATGCTGTATCCCGTTTTAAGAAGTAATAGAACTCTATTGCTTCGGTACGGAAACATCTGCAAACGCTATTTTCTAGCAAGGAAGTGTCGCATTTACATTCTTATGAAGTGTATACGAGGTATACATGACACTTCGGAATGGATATTATATCTTGTCATGTAACATAGAAGTGAGGTGCGATATCGCGTTTTAAGAAGCATTAGAACCATATTGCCTCGATGCGGAGATATCTGCAAACGCTATTTCCTAGGATGGAAGTGTCACATTTACATTCTTTTGAAGTGAATTCGAGGTATACATGACACTTCGGAATGAATATTATAACTTATCACGAAACATAGAAATGAGATGCGATATCGCGATCTAAGAAGCATTAGAATTCTATTGCTACAATACGTAGGCATCTGCAAACGCTATTTCCTAGCAAGGAGTAGTCGCATTTGCATTCCTTTGAAGTGAATACGAGGTATACATGACACTTCGCAATGAATATTACATCTTATCACGAAACATAGAAATGAGATGCGATATCGCGAATTAAGTAGCATTAGAACTCTATTGCTACGATACGTAGACATCTGCAAACGCTATTTCCTAGCAAGCAATAGTCGCATTTACATTCTTTTGAAGTGAATACGAGGTATACATGACACTTCGCAATGAATACTATATCTTATCACGAAACATAGAAATGAGATGCGATATCGCGAATTAAGTAGCATTAGAACTCTATTGCTACGATACGTAGACATCTGCAATCGCTATTTCCTAGCATGGAAGTGTCGCACTTACATTCATTTGAAGTGAATACGAGGTATACATGACACTTCGCAATGAATATTATATCTTATCATGAAGCATAGAAATGAGATGCGATATCGCGTTTTGAGAAGCATTAGAACTCTATTGCTACGATACGTAGACATCTGCAAACGCTATTTCCTAGCATGCAAGTTCGCATTTACATTCTTTTGAAGTGAATACGAGGTATACATGACACTTCGCAATGAATATTATATCTTATCATGAAACACGGTAGAGGGATGCGATATCGCGTTTTAGGAAGCATTAGAAACATACGGTCTCGATGCGGAGACATCTGCAAACGCTATTTCCTGGCGAGCAGTAGTCGCATTTACGTTCTTTTGAAGTGAACAAGAGGTATACATGACACTTCGCTATGAATATTATATCTTATCACGAAACATAGAAATGAGATGCGATATCGCGATTTAAGTAGCATTAGAACCCTTTTGCTACGATACGTAGACATCTGAAAACGCTATTTCCTAGCAAGGAAGTGTCGCATTTACATTCTTTTCAAGTGAATTCGAGGTATACATGACACTTCGCAATGAATATTATATCTTATCATGAAACACGGAAGAGGGATGCGATATCGCGTTTTAAGAAGCATTAGAACTCTATTGCTAATATACGTAGACATCTGCAAACGCAATTTCCTAGCATGGAAGTGTCGCATTTACATTCTTTTGAAGTGAATACGAGGTATACATGACACTTCGCAATGAATATTATATCTTATCATGAAACATAGAAGTGAGATGCGATATCGCGTTTTAAGAAGCATTAGAACTCTATTGCTACGATACGTAGACATCTGCAAACGCTATTTCCTAGCATGCAAGTGTCGCATTTACATTCTTTTGAAGTGAATACGAGGTATACATGACACTTCGCAATGAATATTATTTCTTATCATGAAACATAGAAATGAGTTGCGATATCGCGTTATAAGAATCATTAGAACTCTATTGTTTCCACACGTAGTCATCTGGAAACGCTATTTCCTAGCAAGGAAGTGCCGCACTTACATCCCTTTGAAGTGAATACGAGGTATACATGACACTTCGCAATGAATATTATATCTGATCATGAAACATAGAAATGAGATGCGACATCGCATTTTGAGAAGCAGTAGAACCCTATTGCTTCGATACGTAGACATCTGCAAACTCTACTTCCTAGCAGGGAAGTGTCGCATTTACATTCATTTGACGTGAATACGAGGTATACATGACACTTCGCAATGAATATTATACCTTATCATGAAACATAGAAGTGAGATGCGATATCACATTTTAAGAAGCATTAGAACACTATTGCTACGATACGTAGACATCTGCAAACGCTATTTCCAAGCATGGAAGTGTCGCACTTACATTCTTTTGAAGTGAATACGAGGTATACATGACACTTCGCAATGAGTATTATATCTTATCATGAAACATAGATGTGAGATGCGATATCGCGTTTTAGAAGCATTCGAACTCTATTGCTACGATACGTAGGCATCTGCAAACGCTATTTCCTAGCCTGCAAGTGTCGCATTTACATTCTTTTGAAAGGAATACGAGGTATACATGACACTTCGCAATGAATATTACATCTTATCACGAAACATAGAAATGAGATGCGATATAGCGAATTAAGTAAAATTAGAACTCTATTGCTACGATACGTAGACATCTGCAAACGCTATTTCCTAGCTAGCAATAGTCGCATTTACATACTTTTGAAGTGAATTCGAGGTTTTCATGACACTTCGGAATGAATATTATAACTTATCGCGAAACATAGAAATGAGATGCGATATCGCGGTCTAAGAAGCATTAGAACGCTACTGCTACGATACGTAGACATCTGCAAACGCTATTTCCTAGTAAGCAATAGTCGCATTTACATTCTTTTGAAGTGAATACGAGGTATACATGACACTTCGCAATGAATATTATATCTTATCAGGAAACATAGAAATGAGATGCGATATCGCGTTTTGAGGAGCATTAGAACTCTATTGCTATGATACGTTGGCATCTGCAAACGCTATTTCCTAGCAAGGAATAGTCGCATTTATATTCTTTTGAAGTGAATACGAGGTATACATAACACTCCACAATGAATATTATATCTTACCATGAAACATAGAAATGAGATGTAATATGGCGAGTTAAGAAGCATTAGAACTCTATTGCTTCGATACGTAGACATGTGCAAACGCTACTTCCAAGCAAGGAAGTGTCGCATTTACATTCATTTGACTGGAATACGAGGTATACATGACACTTCGCAATGAATATTATATCTTATCATGAAACATAGAAATGAGATGTAATATGGCGATTTAAGAAGCATTAGAACACTATTGCGTCGATACGTAGACATCTGCAAACGCTATTTCCAAGCAAGGAAGTGTCGCATTTACATTCTTTTGAAGTGAATACGAGGTATACATAACACTCCATAATGAATATTATATCTTACCATGAAACATAGAAATGAGATGTAATGTGGCGGATTAAGAAGCATTAGAACTCTATTGCTTCGATACGTAGACATCTGCAAACGCTACTTCCAAGCAAGGAAGTGTCGCATTTACATTCTTTTGAAAGGAATACGAGGTATACATGACACTTCGCAATGAATATTATATCTTATCATGAAACATAGAAATGAGATGTAATATGGCGATTTAAGAAGCATTAGTACACTATTGCGTCGATACGTAGATATCTGCAAACGCTACTTCCAAGCAAGGAAGTGTCGCATTTACATTCTTTTGAAAGGAATACGGGGTACACATGACACTTCGCAATGAATATTATATCTTATCATGAAACATAGAAATGAGATGTAATATGGCGATTTAAGAAGCATTAGAACACTATTGCGTCGATACGTAGACATCTGCAAACGCTATTTCCAAGCAAGGAAGTGTCGCATTTACATTCTTTTGAAGTGAATAGGAGTTATACATGACACTTCGCAATTAATATTATACCTTATCATGAAACATAGAAATGAGATGCGGTATCCCGTTTTAAGAAGTAATAGAACCCTATTGCCTCGATGCGGAGATATCTGCAAACGCTATTTCCTAGGATGGAAGTGTCACATTTACATTCTTTTGAAGTGAATTCGAGGTATACATGACACTTCGGAATGAATATTATAACTTATCACGAAACATAGAAATGAGATGCGATATCGCGATCTAAGAAGCATTAGAATTCTATTGCTACAATACGTAGGCATCTGCAATCGCTATTTCCCAGCATGGAAGTGTCGCACTTACATTCATTTGAAGTGAATACGAGGTATACATGACACTTCGCAATGAATATTATATCTTATCATAAAACACGGTAGAGGGATGCGATATCGCGTTCTAGGAAGCATTAGAAATCTACGGTCTCGATGCGGAGACATCTGCAAACGCTATTTCCTAGCGAGCAGTATTCGCATTTACGTTCTTTTGAAGTGAATACGAGGTATACATGACACTTCGCTATGAATATTATATCTTATCACGAAACATAGGAATGAGATGCGATATCGCGATTTAAGTAGCATTAGAACTCTATTGCTACGATACGTAGACATCTGAATAAGCTATTTCCTAGGAGGGAAGTGTTGCATTTACATTCGTTTGGAGAGAATACGAGGTATACATGACACTTCGCAATGAATATTATATCTTATCATGAAACATAGAAGCGAGATGCGATATCGCGTTTTAAGAAGCTTTAGAACTCTATGGCCTCGATGCGTAGACATCTGCAATCGCTATTTCCTAGCATGGAAGTGTCGCACTTACATTCTTTTGATGTGAATACGAGGTATACATGACACTTCGCAATGAATATTATATCTTATCTCGAAACATGTAAATGAGGTGTCATATCGTGATTTAAGTAGCATTAGAACGCTATTGCTACGATACGTAGACATCTCCAAACGCTATTTCCTAGCAAGCAATAGTCGCATTTACATTCCTTTGAAATGAATACAAGGCATACATGACCATTCGCAATGAATATTATATCTTATCACGAAACATAGAAATGAGATGCGATATCGCGATTTAAGTAGCATTAGAACTCTATTGCTACGATACGTAGACATCTGAATACGCTATTTCCTAGCTAGGAAGTGTCGCATTGACATTCTTATGAAGTAAATACGAGGTGTACATGACACCTCGCAATGAATATTATATCTTATCACAAAACATAGAAATGAGATGCTATATCGCGATTTAAGTAGCATTAGAACTCTATTGCTACGATACGTAGACATCTGCAAACGCTATTTCCTAGCAAGCAATAGTCGCATTTACTTTCTTTTCAATTGAATACGAGGTGTACATGACACTTCGCAATGAATATTATATCTTATCACGAAACATAGAAATGAGATGCGATATCGCCATTTAAGTAGCATTAGAACCCTTTTGCTACGATACGTAGACATCTGAAAACGCTATTTCCTAGCAAGGAAGTGTCGCATTTACATTCTTTTCAAGTGAATTCGAGGTATACATGACACTTCGCAATGAATATTATACCTTATCATGAAACATAGAAATGAGATGCGGTATCCCGTTTTAAGAAGTAATAGAACTCTATTGCTTCGGTACGGAAACATCTGCAAACGCTATTTCCTAGCAAGGAAGTGTCGCATTTACATTCTTATGAAGTGTATACGAGGTATACATGACACTTCGGAATGGATATTATATCTTGTCATGTAACATAGAAATGAGGTGCGATATCGCGTTTTAAGAAGCATTAGAACCATATTGCCTCGATGCGGAGATATCTGCAAACGCTATTTCCTAGGATGGAAGTGTCACATTTACATTCTTTTGAAGTGAATTCGAGGTATACATGACACTTCGGAATGAATATTATAACTTATCACGAAACATAGAAATGAGATGCGATATCGCGATCTAAGAAGCATTAGAATTCTATTGCTACAATACGTAGGCATCTGCAAACGCTATTTCCTAGCAAGGAGTAGTCGCATTTGCATTCCTTTGAAGTGAATACGAGGTATACATGACACTTCGCAATGAATATTACATCTTATCACGAAACATAGAAATGAGATGCGATATCGCGAATTAAGTAGCATTAGAACTCTATTGCTACGATACGTAGACATCTGCAAACGCTATTTCCTAGCAAGCAATAGTCGCATTTACATTCTTTTGAAGTGAATACGAGGTATACATGACACTTCGCAATGAATACTATATCTTATCACGAAACATAGAAATGAGATGCGATATCGCGAATTAAGTAGCATTAGAACTCTATTGCTACGATACGTAGACATCTGCAATCGCTATTTCCTAGCATGGAAGTGTAGCATTTACATTCTTTTGAAGTGAATACGAGGTATACATGACACTTCGCAATGAATATTATATCATATCATGAAACATAGAAGTGAGATGCGATATCGCGTTTTAAGAAGCATTAGAACTCTATTGCTACGATACGTAGACATCTGCAAACGCTATTTCCTAGCATGCAAGTGTCGCATTTACATTCTTTTGAAGTGAATACGAGGTATACATGACACTTCGCAATGAATATTATATCTTATCATGAAACATAGAAGTGAGATGCGATATCGCGTTTTAGAAGCATTGGTACTCTATTGCTACGATACGTAGGCATCTGCAAACGCTATTTCCTAGCATGCAAGTGTCGCATTTACATTCTTTTGAAGTGAATACGAGGTATAAATGACACTTCGCAATGAATATTATATCTTATCATGATACATAGAAGTGAGATGCGATATCGCGTTTTAAGAATCACTAGAACTCTATTGTTTCGACACGTAGTCATCTGGAAACGCTATATCCTAGCAAGGAAGTGTCGCACTTACATCCCTTTGAAGTGAATACGAAGTATACATGACACTTCGCAATGAATATTATATCTCATCATGAAACATGGAAATGAGATGCGACATCGCGTTTTGAGAAGCAGTAGAACCCTATCGCTACGATACGTAGACATCTGCAAACAGTATTTCCTAGCAAGGAAGTGTCGCATTTACAATCTTTTGAAGTGAATACGAGGTGTACATAACACTCCACAATGAATATTATATCTTATCATGAAACATAGGAATGAGGTGCTATATTGCGTTTTGAGAAGCATTAGAACTCTATTGCTAATATACTGTAGACATCTGCAGACCCTATTTCCTACCATGGAAATGTCGCACTTACATTCCATTGAAGTGAATACGAGGTATACATAACATTACACAATGAATATAATAGCTTATTACGAAACATAGATATGAAATACGACATCTCGTTTTCAGAAGCATAAGTACTCTATTGCTGTGATACGTAGACATCTGCATATGCTATTTCCTAGCATGGAAGTGTCGCATTTACATTCTTTTGAAGTGAAAACGAGATGTACAAGACACTTCGCAATGAATATTATATCTTATCATGAAACATAGGAATGAGTTGCGATATCGCGGATTGAGAAGCATTAGAACTCTATTGCTACGATACGTAGACATCTGCAAACGCTATTTCCTAGCATGGAAGTTTGGCTTTTACATTCTTTTCAAGTGAATACGAGATATACATGACACATCGGACTGAGTATTATTTCTTATCATGAAACATAGGAATGAGTTGCGACATCGCGTTTTGAGAAACATTAGAACACTATTGCTTCGATACGTAGACATCTGCAAGCGCTACTTCCTAGCAAGCAAGTGTCGCATTAACATCCTTTGAAGTGAATACGAGGTATGCATAACATTTCACAATGAATATTATAACTTATTACGAAACATAGAAATGAAATGCGACTTCTCATTTTAAGAAGCATTAGAACTCTATTGCTACGATACGTAGACATCTGCAAACGCTATTTCCTAGCATGGAAGTGTCGCATTTACATTCTTTTGAAGTGAATACGAGGTATACATGACACTTCGCAATGAATATTATATCTTATCATGAAACATAGAAGTGAGATGCGATATAGCGTTTTAAGAAGCATTAGAACTCCATTGCTACGATACGTAGACATCTGCAAACGCTATTTCCTAGCATGGAAGTGTCGCATTTACATTCTTTTGAAGTGAATACGAGATATACATGACACTTCGCAATGAATATTATATCTTATCATGAAACATAGAAGTGAGATGCGATATAGCGTTTTAAGAAGCATTAGAACTCTATTGCTACGATACGTAGACATCTGCAAACGCTATTTCCTAGCATGCAAGTGTCGCATTTACATTCTTTTGAAGTGAATACGAGGTATACATGACACTTCGCAATGAATATTATATCTTATCAAGAAACATAAAGGAAATACGCGATATCGCGTTTCAAGAAGCAATAGAACTCTACTTTTACGATACGTAGACATCTGCAAACAATATTTCCTAGCAAGGAAGTGTCGCATTTACAATCTTTTGAAGTGAGTACGAGGTATACATGACACTTCGCAATGAATATTATATCTTATCATGAAACATAGAAGTGAGATGCGATATCGCGTTTTAAGAAGCATTAGAACACTATTGCTACGATACGTAGACATTAGCAAACGCTATTTCCTAGCATGGAAGTGTAGCATTTACATTCTTTTGAAGTGAATACGAGGTATACATGACACTTCGCAATGAATATTATATCATATCATGAAACATAGAAGTGAGATGCGATATCGCGTTTTAAGAAGCATTAGAACTCTATTGCTACGATACGTAGACATCTGCAAACGCTATTTCCTAGCATGCAAGTGTCGCATTTACATTCTTTTGAAGTGAATACGAGGTATACATGACACTTCGCAATGAATATTATATCTTATCATGTAACATAGAAGTGAGATGCGATATCGCGTTTTAAGAATCACTAGAACTCTATTGTTTCGACACGTAGTCATCTGGAAACGCTATATCCTAGCAAGGAAGTGTCGCACTTACATCCCTTTGAAGTGAATACGACGTATACATGACACATCGCAATGAATATTATATCTCATCATGAAACATGGAAATGAGATGCGACATCGCGTTTTGAGAAGCAGTAGAACCCTATTGCTTCGATACGTAGACACCTGCAAACTCTACTTCCTAGCAGGGAAGTGTCGCATTTACATTCATTTGAAGTGAATACGAGGTATACATGACACTTCGCAATGAATATTATACCTTATCATGAAACATATAAGTGAGATGCGAAATCGCGTTTTAAGATGCATTAGAACTCTATTGCTACGATACGTAGACATCTGCAAACGCTATTTGCTAGCATGGAAGTTTCGCATTTACATTCATTTGAAGTGAAAACGAGGTATACATGACACTTCGCAATGAATATTATATCTTATCTCGAAGCATAGAAGTGAGACGCGACATCTCGTTTTAAGAAGCATTAGAACTCCGTTGCTACGATACGTAGACATCTGCAAACGCTATTTCCTAGCATGGAAGTGTCGCATTTACATTCTTTTGAAGTGAATACGAGGTATACATAACACTCCCCAATGAATATTATATCTTATCACGAAACATAGAAATGAAATGCGGCATCTCGTTTTAAGAAGCATTAGAACTCTATTGCTACCATACGCAGACATCTGCAAACGCTATTTCCTAGCATGGAAGTGTCTTATTTACATTCTTTTGAAGTCAATACGAGGTATACATGACACTTCGCAATGAATATTATATCTTATCATGAAACATAGGAATGAGGTGCTATATTGCGTTTTGAGAAGCATTAGAACTCTATTGCTAATATACGTAGACATCTGCAAATTCTATTTCCTACCATGGAAATGTCGCACTTACATTCCATTGAAGTGAATACGAGGTATACATAACACTTCACAATGAATATTATGTCTTATCACGAAACATAGAAGTGAAATGCGATATCGCTGTTTAAGAAGCACTAGAACTCTATGGGTGCGATGCGTAGACATCTGCAAATGTTATTTCCTAGCAAGGAAGTGTAGCATTTACATTCTTTTGGAGTCAATACGAGGTATACATAACACTCCACAATGAATATTATATCTTATCACGAAACATAGAAATGAAATACGACATCACGTTTTAAGTAGCATTAGAACTCTATTGCTACGATACGTAGACATCTGCAAAGGCTATTTCCTAGCATGGAAGTGTCGCATTTACATTCTTTTGAAGTGAATACGAGGTATACATGACACTTCGCAATGAATATTATATCTTATCACGAAACATAGGAATGATGTGCTATATCGAGTTTTGGAAAGCGTTAGAACTCTATTGCTAATATACGTAGACATCTGCATACTCTATTTCCTAGCAAGGAAATGTCGCATTTACATTCCATTGAAGTGAATACGAGGTATACATGGCACATCGCAATGGATATTATATCTTATCATGAAACATAGAAATGAGATGCCACATCTCGTTTTCATAAGAATTAGAACTCTATTCTTTCGATACGTGGTCATCTGCAAACGTTATTTCCTAGGAAGGAAGTGTCGCATATACATTCTTTTGAAGTGAATACGAGGTATACATGACACTTCGCAATATATATTATATCTTATCATGAAACATAGAAGTGATATGCGATATCGCATTCAAAGAAGCAATAGAACTCTATCGCTACGATACGTAGACATCTGCAAACGCTATTTCCTAGCATGGAAGTTTCGCATTTACATTCTTTTGAAGTGAGTACGATGTATACATGACACTTCGCAATGAATATTATACCTTATCACGAAACATAGAAATGAGATGCGATATCGTGATTTAAGAAGCACTAGAACTTCATTGCTACGATACGTAGACATCTGCAAACAATATTTCCTAGCAAGGAAGTGTCGCTCTTACATACTTTTGAAGTGAATACGAGGTATGCATAACATTACACAATGAATATTATATCTTATTACGGAACATAGAAATTAAATACGACATCTCGTTTTAAGAAGCATTAGAACTCTATTGCTACGATACGTTGACATCTGCAAGCGCTATTTCCTAGCATGGAAGTGTCGCACTTACATCCTTTTGAAGTGAATACGAGGTATATATGACACTTCGTAATAAACATTATATCTTATCATGAAAGATAGAAGTGAGATGCGATATCGCGTTTTAAGAAGCATTAGAACCCTATTGCTACGATACGTAGACATCTGCAAACGCTACTTCCTAGCATGGAAGTGTCGCATTTACATTCTTTTGAAGTCAATACAAGGTATACATGACACTTCGCAATGAATATTATATCTTATCATGAAACATAGAAGTGAGATGCGATATGGCATTTTAAGAATCATTAGAACTCCATTGTTTCGACACGTAGTCATCTGGAAATGCTATTTCCTAGCAAGGAAGTGTCGCATTTACATCCTTTTGAAGTGAATACGAGGTATACATGACACGTCGCAGTGAATATTACATCTTATCATGAAACATAGCAGTGAGATGCGATATCGCGTTTTAAGAAGAAATAGAACTTTGTCGCTACGATACGTAGACATCTGCAAAAGCTATTTCCTAGCATGGAAGTTTCGCATTTACATTCTTTTGAAGTGAATACGAGATATACATGACACTTCGCAATTAATATTATATCTTATCATGAAACTTAGGAATGATTTGCGATTTCGCGTTTTGAGAAGCATTAGAGCTCTATTGCGACGATACGTATACATCTGCAAACAATATTTCCTAGCAAGAAAGTGTCGCATTTACATTCTTTTTAAGTGAGTACGATGTATACATGACACTTCGCAATGAATATTATACCTTATCACGAAACATAGAAATGAGATTCGATACCGTGATTTAAGGAGCACTAGAACTTCATTGCTACAATACGTAGACATCTGCAAACAATATTTCCTAGCAAGGAAGTGTCGCACTTACATACTTTTGAAGTGAATACGAGGTATGCATAACATTACACAATGAATATTATATCTTATTACGAAACATAGAAATGAAATGCGACATCTCGTTCTAAGAAGCATTAGAACTCTATTGCTACGATACGTTGACATCTGCAAGCGCTATTTCCTAGCATGGAAGTGTCGCATTTACATTCCTTTGAAGTGAATACGTGGTATACATGACACTTCGCAATAAATATTATATCTTATCATGAAAGATAGAAGTGAGATGCGATATCGCGTTTTAGGAAGCATTAGAACCCTATTGCTACGATACGTAGACATCTGCAAACGCTGTTTCCTAGCACGGAAGTGTCGCATTTACATTCTTTTGTAGTGAATACGAGGTATACATAACACTCTACAATGAATATTATATCTTATCACGAAACATAGAATTGGGATGCGATATCGCGATTTAAGAAGCGCTAGAACTCTATTGCTACGATGCCTAGACAACTGCAAACGCTATTACCTAGCATGGAAGTGTCGCATTTACATACTTTTGAAGTGAATACGAGATATACATGACACTTCGCAATGAATATTATATCTTATCATGAAACATAGGAATGAGGTGCTATATCGCGTTTTGAGAAGAATTAGAACTCTATTGCTAATATACGTAGACATCTGCAACCTCTATTTCCTAGCAAGGAAATGTCACACTTACATTCCATTGAAGTGAATACGAGGTATACATAACATTACACAATGAATATTATAGCTTACTATGAAACATAGAGATTAAATACGACATCTCGTTTTAAGAAGCATTAGTACTCTATTGTTGTGATACGTGGACATCTGCAAACAATATTTCCTAGCAAGGAAGTGTCGCATTTACATTCCTGTGAAGTGAAATCGAGGTATACATGACACTTCGCAATGAATACTATATCTTTTCATGAAACATAGGAATGAGTTGCGATATCGCGTTTTGAGAAGCATTAGAACTCTATTACTAATATACGTAGACATCTGCAAACGCTATTCCCTAGCATGGATGTGTCGCACTTACATCCTTTTGAAGTGAATACGAGGTATACATAACACACCACAATGAATATTATATCTTATTACGAAACATAGAAATGAAATGCGACATCTCGTTCTAAGAAGCATTAGAACTCTATTGCTACGATACGTTGACATCTGCAAGCGCTATTTCCTAGCATGGAAGTGTCGCATTTACATTCCTTTGAAGTGAATACGTGGTATACATGACACTTCGCAATAAATATTATATCTTATCATGAAAGATAGAAGTGAGATGCAATATCGCGTTTTAGGAAGCATTAGAACCCTATTGCTACGATACGTAGACATCTGCAAACGCTGTTTCCTAGCACGGAAGTGTCGCATTTACATTCTTTTGTAGTGAATACGAGGGATACATAACACTCTACAATGAATATTATATCTTATCACGAAACATAGAATTGAGATGCGATATCGCGATTTAAGAAGCGCTAGAACTCTATTGCTACGATGCCTAGACAACTGCAAACGCTATTACCTAGCATGGAAGTGTCGCATTTACATACTTTTGAAGTGAATACGAGATATACATGACACTTCGCAATGAATATTATATCGTATCATGAAACATAGGAATGAGGTGCTATATCGCGTTTTGAGAAGAATTAGAACTCTATTGCTAATATACGTAGACATCTGCAACCTCTATTTCCTAGCAAGGAAATGTCACACTTACATTCCATTGAAGTGAATACGAGGTATACATAACATTACACAATTAATATTATATCTTATTACGAAACATAGAAATGAAATACGACATCTCGCTTTAAGAATCATTAGTACTCTATTGGTGTGATACGTAGACATCTGCAAACAATATTTCCTAGCAAGGAAGTGTCGCATTTACATACTTTTGAAGTGAATACGAGATATACATGACACTTCGCAATGAATATTATATCTTATCATGAAACATAGGAATGAGGTGCTATATCGCGTTTTGAGAAGAATTAGAACTCTATTGCTAATATACGTAGACATCTGCAACCTCTATTTGCTAGCAAGGAAATGTCACACTTACATTCCATTGAAGTGAATACGAGGTATACATAAAATTACACAATGAATATTATAGCTTATTATGAAACATAGAGATTAAATACGACATCTCGTTTTAAGAAGCATTAGTACTCTATTGTTGTGATACGTGGACATCTGCAAACAATATTTCCTAGCAAGGAAGTGTCGCATTTACATTCTTGTGAAGTGAAATCGAGGTATACATGACACTTCGCAATGAATATTATATCTTATCATGGAACATAGAAGTGAGATGCGATATCGCGTTCTAAGAAGCATTAGAACCCTATTGCTACGATACGTAGACATCTGCAAACACTATTTCCTAGCATGGAAGTATCGCATTTACATTCTTTTGAAGTGAATACGAGGTATAGATGACACTTCGCAATGAATATTATATCTTATCATGAAACATAGAAGTGAGATGCGATATCGCGTTCTAAGAAGCATTAGAACTCTATTGCTACGATACGTAGACATCTGCAAACGCTATTTCCTAGCGAGGAAGGGTCGCATTTACATTCTTTTGAAGTGAATACGAGGTATAGATGACACTTCGCAATGAATATTATATCTTATCATGAAACATAGAAGTGAGATGCAATATCGCGTTTTAGGAAGCATTAGAACCCTATTGCTACGATACGTAGACATCTGCAAACGCTGTTTCCTAGCACGGAAGTGTCGCATTTACATTCTTTTGTAGTGAATACGAGGGATACATAACACTCTACAATGAATATTATATCTTATCACGAAACATAGAATTGAGATGCGATATCGCGATTTAAGAAGCGCTAGAACTATATTGCTACGATGCCTAGACAACTGCAAACGCTATTACCTAGCATGGAAGTGTCGCATTTACATACTTTTGAAGTGAATACGAGATATACATGACACTTCGCAATGAATATTATATCGTATCATGAAACATAGGAATGAGGTGCTATATCGCGTTTTGAGAAGAATTAGAACTCTATTGCTAATATACGTAGACATCTGCAACCTCTATTTCCTAGCAAGGAAATGTCACACTTACATTCCATTGAAGTGAATACGAGGTATACATAACATTACACAATTAATATTATATCTTATTACGAAACATAGAAATGAAATACGACATCTAGTTTTAAGAATCATTAGTACTCTATTGCTGTGATACGTAGACATCTGCAAACAATATTTCCTAGCAAGGAAGTGTCGCATTTACATACTTTTGAAGTGAATACGAGATATACATGACACATCGCAATGAATATTATATCTTATCATGAAACATAGGAATGAGGTGCTATATCGCGTTTTGAGAAGAATTAGAACTCTATTGCTAATATACGTAGACATCTGCAACCTCTATTTGCTAGCAAGGAAATGTCACACTTACATTCCATTGAAGTGAATACGAGGTATACATAACATTACACAATGAATATTATAGCTTATTATGAAACATAGAGATTAAATACGACATCTCGTTTTAAGAAGCATTAGTACTCTATTGTTGTGATACGTGGACATCTGCAAACAATATTTCCTAGCAAGGAAGTGTCGCATTTACATTCCTGTGAAGTGAATACGAGGTATACATAACATTACACAATTAATATTATATCTTATTACGAAACATAGAAATGAAATACGACATCTCGTTTTAAGAATCATTAGTACTCTATTGCTGTGATACGTAGACATCTGCAAACAATATTTCCTAGCAAGGAAGTGTCGCATTTACATTCTTGTGAAGTGAAATCGAGGTATACATGACACTTCGCAATGAATATTATATCTTATCATGGAACATAGAAGTGAGATGCGATATCGCGTTCTAAGAAGCATTAGAACCCTATTGCTACGATACGTAGACATCTGCAAACACTATTTCCTAGCATGGAAGTGTCGCATTTACATTCTTTTGAAGTGAATACGAGGTATAGATGACACTTCGCAATGAATATTATATCTTATCATGAAACATAGAAGTGAGATGCGATATCGCGTTCTAAGAAGCATTAGAACTCTATTGCTACGATACGTAGACATCTGCAAACGCTATTTCCTAGCGAGGAAGGGTCGCATTTACATTCTTTTGAAGTGAATACGAGGTATAGATGAAACTTCGCAATGAATATTATATCTTATCATGAAACATAGAAGTGAGATGCGATATCGCGTTCTAAGAAGCATTAGAACTCTATTGCTACGATACGTAGACACCTGCAAACGCAATTTCCTAGCGTGGAAGGGTCGCATTTACATTCTTTTGAAGTGTGTACGAGGTATACATAACACTCCATAATGAATATTATATCTTCTCATGAAACATAGCAGTGAGATGCGATATCGCGTTTTAGGAAGCATTAGAACTCTATTGCTGCGATACGTAGACATCTGCAAACGCTATTTCCTAGCATGGAAGTGTCGCATTTACATTCTTTTGAAGTGAATACGAGATATACATAACACTCCATAATGAATATTATATCTTATCATGAAACATAGGAATGAGGTGCTATATCGCGTTTTGAGAAGCATTAGAACTCTATGGCTACGATACGTAGACATCTGCAAACGCTATTTCCTAGCATGGAAGTGTCGCATTTACATTCATTTGAAGTGAATACGAGGTATACATGACACTTCGCAATGAATATTATACCTTATCATGAAACATAGAAGAGAGGTGCGATATCGCGTTTTAGGAAGCATTAGAACTCTATTGCTGCGATACGTAGACATCTGCAAACGCTACTTCCTAGCATGGAAGTGTCGCATTTACATTCTACTGAAGTGAATACGAGGTATACATGACACCTCGCAATGAATATTATATCTTATCATGAAACATAGAAGTGAGATGCGATATCGCGTTCTAAGAAGCATTAGAACTCTACTGCTACGATACGTAGACATCTGCAAACGCTATTTCCTAGCATGGAAGTGTCGCATTTACATTCTTTTGAAGTGAATACGAGATATACATAACACTCCATAATGAATATTATATCTTATCATGAAACATAGAAGTGAGATGCAATATCGCGTTTTAAGAAGCACTAGAACTCTATTGCTACGATACGTTGACATCTGCAAGCGCTATTTCCTAGCATGGAAGTGTCGCATTTACATTCCTTTGAAGTGAATACGTGGTATACATGACACTTCGCAATAAATATTATATCTTATCATGAAAGATAGAAGTGAGATGCGATATCGCGTTTTGGGAAGCATTAGAACCCTATTGCTACGATACGTAGACATCTGCAAACGCTGTTTCCTAGCACGGAAGTGTCGCATTTACATTCTTTTGTAGTGAATACGAGGTATACATAACACTCTACAATGAATATTATATCTTATCACGAAACATAGAATTGAGATGCGATATCGCGATTTAAGAAGCGCTAGAACTCTATTGCTACGATGCCTAGACAACTGCAAACGCTATTACCTAGCATGGAAGTGTCGCATTTACATACTTTTGAAGTGAATACGAGATATACATGACACTTCGCAATGAATATTATATCTTATCACGAAACATAGGAATGAGGTGCTATATCGCGTTTTGAGAAGAATTAGAACTCTATTGCTAATATACGTAGACATCTGCAACCTCTATTTCCTAGCAAGGAAATGTCACACTTACATTCCATTGAAGTGAATACGAGGTATACATAACATTACACAATGAATATTATAGCTTATTATGAAACATAGAGATTAAATACGACATCTCGTTTTAAGAAGCATTAGTACTCTATTGTTGTGATACGTGGACATCTGCAAACAATATTTCCTAGCAAGGAAGTGTCGCATTTACATTCCTGTGAAGTGAAATCGAGGTATACATGACACTTCGCAATGAATACTATATCTTTTCATGAAACATAGGAATGAGTTGCGATATCGCGTTTTGAGAAACATTAGAACTCTATTACTAATATACGTAGACATCTGCAAACGCTATTCCCTAGCATGGAAGTGCCGCACTTACATCCTTTTGAAGTGAATACGAGGTATACATAACACACCACAATGAATATTATATCTTATTACGAAACATAGAAATGAAATGCGACATCTCGTTCTAAGAAGCATTAGAACTCTATTGCTACGATACGTTGACATCTGCAAGCGCTATTTCCTAGCATGGAAGTGTCGCATTTACATTCCTTTGAAGTGAATACGTGGTATACATGACACTTCGCAATAAATATTATATCTTATCATGAAAGATACAAGTGAGATGCGATATCGCGTTTTAGGAAGCATTAGAACCCTATTGCTACGATACGTAGACATCTGCAAACGCTGTTTCCTAGCACGGAAGTGTCGCATTTACATTCTTTTGTAGTGAATACGAGGGATACATAACACTCTACAAGGAATATTATATCTTATCACGAAACATAGAATTGAGATGCGATATCGCGATTTAAGAAGCGCTAGAACTCTATTGCTACGATGCCTAGACAACTGCAAACGCTATTACCTAGCATGGAAGTGTCGCATTTACATACTTTTGAAGTGAATACGAGATATACATGACACTTCGCAATGAATATTATATCTTATCATGGAACATAGAAGTGAGATGCGATATCGCGTTCTAAGAAGCATTAGAACCCTATTGCTACGATACGTAGACATCTGCAAACACTATTTCCTAGCATGGAAGTGTCGCATTTACATTCTTTTGAAGTGAATACGAGGTATAGATGACACTTCGCAATGAATATTATATCTTATCATGAAACATAGAAGTGAGATGCGATATCGCGTTCTAAGAAGCATTAGAACTCTATTGCTACGATACGTAGACATCTGCAAACGCTATTTCCTAGCGAGGAAGGGTCGCATTTACATTCTTTTGAAGTGAATACGAGGTGTAGATGACACTTCGCAATGAATATTATATCTTATCATGAAACATAGAAGTGAGATGCGATATCGCGTTCTAAGAAGCATTAGAACTCTATTGCTACGATTCGTAGACATCTGCAAACGCTATTTCCTAGCGTGGAAGGGTCGCATTTACATTCTTTTGAAGTGTGTACGAGGTATACATAACACTCCATAATGAATATTATATCTTCTCATGAAACATAGCAGTGAGATGCGATATCGCGTTTTAGGAAGCATTAGAACTCTATTGCTGCGATACGTAGACATCTGCAAACGCTATTTACTAGCATGGAAGTGTCGCATTTACATTCTTTTGAAGTGAATACGAGATATACATAACACTCCATAATGAATATTATATCTTATCATGAAACATAGGAATGAGGTGCTATATCGCGTTTTGAGAAGCATTAGAACTCTATGGCTACGATACGTAGACATCTGCAAACGCTATTTCCTAGCATGGAAGTGTCGCATTTACATTCATTTGAAGTGAATACGAGGTATACATGACACTTCGCAATGAATATTATACCTTATCATGAAACATAGAAGAGAGGTGCGATATCGCGTTTTAGGAAGCATTAGAACTCTATTGCTGCGATACGTAGACATCTGCAAACGCTACTTCCTAGCATGGAAGTGTCGCATTTACATTCTACTGAAGTGAATACGAGGTATACATGACACTTCGCAAAGAATATTATATCTTATCATGAAACATAGAAGTGAGATGCGATATCGCGTTCTAAGAAGCATTAGAACTCTACTGCTACGATACGTAGACATCTGCAAACGCTATTTCCTAGCATGGAAGTGTCTTATTTACATTCTTTTGAAGTGAATACGAGGTATACATGACACTCCGCAATGAATATTATATCTTATCATGAAACATAGAAGTGACATGCGATATCGCGTTCTAAGAAGCATTAGAACTCTATTGCTACGATACGTAGACATCTGCAAACGCTATTTCCTAGCATGGAAGGGTCGCATTTACACACTTTTGAAGTGAGTACGAGGTATACATAACACTCCATAATGAATATTATATCTTTTCATGAAACATAGCAGTGAGATGCGATATCGCGTTTTAAGAAGCATTAGAAATCTATTGCTACGATACGTAGACATCTGCAAACGCTATTTCCTAGCAAGGAAATTTCGCACTTACATTCCACTGAAGTGAATACGAGGTATACGTAACATTACACAATTAATATTATATCTTATTACGAAACATAGAAATGAAATACGACATCTCGTTTGAAGAATCATTAGATCTCTATTGCTGTGATACGAAGACATCTGCAAACAATGTTTCCTAGCAAGGAAGTGTCGCATTTACATTCTTGTGAAGCGAAATCGAGGTATACATGACACTTCGCAATGAATATTATATCTTATCATGGAACATAGAAGTGAGAAGCGATATCGTGTTCTAAGAAGCATTAGAACCCTATTGCTACGATTTGTAGACATCTGCAAACGCTACTTCCTAGCATGGAAGTGTCGCATTTACATTCTTTTGAAGTGAATACGAGGTATACATGACACTTCGCAATGAATATTATATCTTATCGTGAAACATAGGAGTGAGATGCTTTATCGCGTTTTAAGAAGCATTAGGTCTCTATTGCTACGATACGTAGACATCTGCAAGCGCTATTTCCTAGAATGGAAGGGTCGCATTTACATTCTTTTGAAGTGAGTACGAATTATACATAACACTCCATAATGAATATTATATCTTATCATGAAACATAGCAGTGAGATGCGATATCGCGTTTTAAGAAGCATTAGAACTCTATTGCTGCGATAGGTAGACATCTGCAAACGCTATTTCCTAGCATGGAAGTGTCGCATTTACATTCTTTTGAAGTGAATACGAGATATACATGACACTTCGCAATGAATATTATATCTTATCATGAAACATAGGAATGAGGAGCTATATCGCGTTTTGAGAGGCATTAGAACTCTATTGCTAATATACGTAGACATCTGCAAACGCTATTTCCTAGCATGGAAGTGTCACATTTACATTCTTTTGAAGTGAATACGAGGTATAGATGACACTTCGCAATGAATATTGTATCTTATCATGAAACATAGAAGTGAGATGCGATATCGCGTTCTAAGAAGCATTAGAACTCTATTGCTAATATAAGTAGATATCTGCAAACTCTATTTCCTAGGAAGGAAATTTCGCTCTTACATTCCACTGAAGTGAATACGAGGTATACGTAACATTATACAATGAATATTATATCTTATTGCGAAACATAGAAATGAAATACGACATCTCGTTTTAAGAATCATTAGTACTCTATTGCTGTGATACGTAGACATCTGCAAACAATATTTCCTAGCAAAGAAGTGTCGCATTTACATTCATGTTAAGTGAAATCGAGGTATACATGACACTTCGCAATGAATATTATATCTTATCATGGAACATAGAAGTGAAATGCGATATCGCGTTCTAAGAACCATTAGAACCCTATAGCTACGATACGTAGACATCTGCAAACACTATTTCCTAGCATGGAAGTGTCGCATTTACATTCCTTTGAAGTGAATACGAGGTATAGATGACACTTCGCAATGAATATTATATCTTATCATGAAACATAGAAGTGAGATGCGATATCGCGTTCTAAGAAGCATTAGAACTCTATTGCTACGATACGTAGACATCTGCAAACGCTATTTCCTAGCATGGAAGTGTCTTATTTACATTCTTTTGAAGTGAATACGAGGTATACATGACACTTCGCAATGAATATTACATCTTATCATGAAACATAGAAGTCAGATGCGATATCGCGTTCTAAGAAGCATTAGAACTCTATTGCTACGATACTTAGACATCTGCAAACGCTATTTCCTAGCATGGAAGGGTCGCATTTACACTATTTTGAAGTGAGTACGAGGTACACATAACACTCCATAATGAATATTATATCTTTTCATGAAACATAGCTGTGAGATGCGATATCGCGTTTTAACAAGCATTAGAAATCTATTGCTACGATACGTAGACATCTGCAAACGCTATTTCCTAGCATGGAAGTGTCGCATTTTCATTCTTTTGAAGTGAATACAAGATATACATGACACTTCGCAATGAATATTATAGCTTATCATGAAACATAGGAATGAGGTGCTATATCGCGTTTTGAGAAGCATTAGAACTCTATTGCTATTATACGTAGACATCTGCAAACTCTATTTCCTGGCAAGGAAATTTCGCACTTACATTCCACTCAAGTGAATACGAGGTATACATAACATTACACAATGAATATTATATCTTGTTACGAAACATAGAAGTGAAATACGACATCTCGTTTTAAGAAGCATTAGTACCCTATTGCTGTGATACGTAGACATCTGCAAACAATATTTCCTAGCAAGGAAGTGTCGCATTTACATTCTTTTGAAGTGAATACGAGGTATACATGACACTTCGCAATGAATATTATACCTTATCATGAAACATAGAAGAGAGGTGCGATATCGCGTTTTAGGAAGCATTAGAACTCTATTGCTGCGATACGTAGACATCTGCAAACGCTACTTCCTCGCATGGAAGTGTCGCATTTACATTCTTTAGAAGTGAATACGAGATATACATGACACTTCGGAATGAATATTATATCTTATCATGAAACAGAGGAATGAGGTGCTATATCGCGTTTTGAGAAGCATTAGAACTCTATTGCTAATATGCGTAGACATCTGCAAACTCTATTTCCTCGCATGGACATGTGGCACTTACATTCCACTGAAGTGAATACGAGGTATACATAACATTACACAATGAGTATTATATCTTATTACGAAACATAGAAATGAAATACGACATCTCGTTTTAAGAAGCATTATTACTCTATTGCTGTGATACGTAGACATCTGCAAACAATATTTCCTAGCAAGGAAGTGTCGCATTTACATTCTTTTGAAGTGAATACGAGGTATACATGACACTTCGCAATGAATATTATACCTTATCATGAAACATAGAAGAGAGGTGCGATATCGCATTTTAGGGAGCATTAGAACTCTATTTCTGCGATACGTAGACATCTGCAAACGCTATTTCCTAGCATGGAAGTGTCGCATTTACATTCTTTTGAAGTGAATACGAGATATACATGACACTTCGCAATGAAGATTATATCTTAACATGAGACATAGGAATGAGGTGCTATATCGCGTTTTGAGAAGCATTAGAACTCTATTGCTAATATGCGTAGACATCTGCAAACTCTATTTCCTAGCATTACACTTACATTCCACTGGCATTCCACTGAAGTGAATACGAGGAATACATAACACTCCACAATGAATATTATATCTTATCACGAAACATAGAAATGAAATGCGGCATCCCGTTTTAAGACGCATTAGAACTCTATTGCTACGATACGTAGACATCTGCAAACGCTATTTCCTAGCATGGAAGTGTCTTATTTACATTCTTTTGAAGTGAATACGAGGTATACATGACACTTCGCAATGAATATTACATCTTATCATGAAACATAGAAGTCAGATGCGATATCGCGTTCTAAGAAGCATTAGAACTCTATTGCTACGATACTTAGACATCTGCAAACGCTATTTCCTAGCATGGAAGGGTCGCATTTACACTCTTTTGAAGTGAGTACGAGGTACACATAACACTCCATAATGAATATTATATCTTTTCATGAAACATAGCTGTGAGATGCGATATCGCGTTTTAACAAGCATTAGAAATCTATTGCTACGATACGTAGACATCTGCAAACGCTATTTCCTAGCATGGAAGTGTCGCATTTACATTCTTTTGAAGTGAATACAAGATATACATGACACTTCGCAATGAATATTATAGCTTATCATGAAACATAGGAATGAGGTGCTATATCGCGTTTTGAGAAGCATTAGAACTCTATTGCTATTATACGTAGACATCTGCAAACTCTATTTCCTGGCAAGGAAATTTCGCACTTACATTCCACTCAAGTGAATACGAGGTATACATAACATTACACAATGAATGTTATACCTTGTTACGAAACATAGAAGTGAAATACGACATCTCGTTTTAAGAAGCATTAGTACCCTATTGCTGTGATACGTAGACATCTGCAAACAATATCTCCTAGCAAGGAAGTGTCGCATTTACATTCTTTTGAAGTGAATACGAGGTATACATGACACTTCGCAATGAATATTATACCTTATCATGAAACATAGAAGAGAGGTGCGATATCGCGTTTTAGGAAGCATTAGAACTCTATTGCTGCGATACGTAGACATCTGCAATCGCTATTTCCTCGCATGGAAGTGTCGCATTTACATTCTTTTGAAGTGAATACGAGATATACATGACACTTCGGAATGAATATTATATCTTATCATGAAACAGGGGAATGAGGTGCTATATCGCGTTTTGAGTGAATACGAGGTATACATAACATTACACAATGAGTATTATATCTTATTACGAAACATAGAAATGAAATACGACATCTCGTTTTAAGAAGCATTATTACTCTATTGCTGTGATACGTAGACATCTGCAAACAATATTTCCTAGCAAGGAAGTGTCGCATTTACATTCTTTTGAAGTGAATACGAGGTATACATGACACTTCGCAATGAATATTATATCTTATCATGAAACATAGGAATGAGGTGCTATATCGCGTTTTAGGAAGCATTAGAACTCTATTGCTGCGATACGTAGACATCTGCAAACGCTATTTCCTAGCATGGAAGTGTCGCATTTACATTCTTTTGAAGTGAATACAAGATGTACATGACACTTCGCACTGAATATTATAGCTTATCATGAAACATAGGAATGAGGTTCTATATCGCGTTTTGAGAAGCATTAGAACTCTATTGCTATTATACGTAGACATCTGCAAACTCTATTTCCTGGCAAGGAAATTTCGCACTTACATTCCACTCAAGTGAATACGAGGTATACATAACATTACACATTGAATATTATATCTTGTTACGAAACATAGAAGTGAAATACGACATCTCGTTTTAAGAAGCATTAGTACCCTATTGCTGTGATACGTAGACATCTGCAAACAATATTTCCTAGCAAGGAAGTGTCGCATTTACATTCTTCTGAAGTGAATACGAGGTATACATGACACTTCGCAATGAATATTATACCTTTTCATGAAACATAGAAGAGAGGTGCGATATCGCGTTTTAGGAAGCATTAGAACTCTATTGCTGCGATACGTAGACATCTGCAAACGCTATTTCCTCGCATGGAAGTGTCGCATTTACATTCTTTTGAAGTGAATACGAGATATACATGACACTTCGGAATGAATATTATATCTTATCATGAAACAGAGGAATGAGGTGCTATATCGCGTTTTGAGAAGCATTAGAACTCTATTGCTAATATGCGTAGACATCTGCAAACTCTATTTCCTCGCATGGACATGTGGCACTTACATTCCACTGAAGTGAATACGAGGTATACATAACATTACACAATGAGTATTATATCTTATTACGAAACATAGAAATGAAATACGACATCTCGTTTTAAGAAGCATTATTACTCTATTGCTGTGATACGTAGACATCTGCAAACAATATTTCCTAGCAAGGAAGTGTCGCATTTACATTCTTTTGAAGTGAATACGAGGTATACATGACACTTCGCAATGAATATTATACCTTATCATGAAACATAGAAGAGAGGTGCGATATCGCATTTTAGGGAGCATTAGAATTCTATTTCTGCGATACGTAGACATCTGCAAACGCTATTTCCTAGCATGGAAGTGTCGCATTTACATTCTTTTGAAGTGAATACGAGATATACATGACACTTCGCAATGAAGATTATATCTTATCATGAGACATAGGAATGAGGTGCTATATCGCGTTTTGAGAAGCATTAGAACTCTATTGCTAATATGCGTAGACATCTGCAAACTCTATTTCCTAGCATTACACTTACATTCCACTGGCATTCCACTGAAGTGAATACGAGGAATACATAACACTCCACAATGAATATTATATCTTATCACGAAACATAGAAATGAAATGCGGCATCTCGTTTTAAGACGCATTAGAACTCTATTGATACGATACGTAGACATCTGCAAATGCTATTTCCTAGCATGGAAGTGTCATATTTACATTCTTTTGAAGTGAATACGAGGTATACATGACACTTCGCAATGAATATTATACCTTATCATGAAACATAGAAGAGAGGTGCTATATCGCGTTTTGAGAAGCATTAGAACTCTATTGCTATTATACGTAGACATCTGCAAACTCTATTTCCTAGCAAGGAAATTTCGCACTTACATTCCACTGAAGTGAATACGAGGTATACATAACATTACACAATGAATATTATATCTTATTACGAAACATAGAAGTGAAATACGACATCTCGTTTTAAGAAGCATTAGTACTCTATTGCTGTGATACGTAGACATCTGCAAACAATATTTCCTAGCAAGGAATTGTCGCATTTACATTCTTTTGAAGTGAATACGAGATGTATATGACACTTCGCAATGAATATTATACCTTATCATGAAACATAGAAGAGAGGTGCGATATCGCGTTTTAGGAAGCATTAGAACTCTATTGCTAATATGCGTAGACATCTGCAAACTCTATTTCCTAGCATGGACATGTGGCACTTACATTCCACTGAAGTGAATACGAGGTATACATAACATTACACAATGAGTATTATATCTTATTACGAAACATAGAAATGGAATACGACATCTCGTTTTAAGAAGCATTATTACTCTATTGCTGTGATACGTAGACATCTGCATACAATATTTCCTAGCAAGGAAGTGTCGCATTTACATTCTTTTGAAGTGAATACGAGGTATACATGACACTTCGCAATGAATATTATACCTTATCATGAAACATAGAAGAGAGGTGCGATATCGCGTTTTAAGAAGCATTAGAACTCTATTGCTACGATACGTAGACATCTGCAAACGCTATTTCCTAGCATTGAAGTGTCGCATTTACATTCGTTTGAAGTGAATACGAGATATACATGACACTTCGCAATGAATATTACACCTTATCATGAAACATAGAAGTGAGATGCGATATCGCGTTTTAAGGAGCATTAGAACTCTATTGCTACGATACGTAGACATCTGCAAACGCTATTTCCTAGCATGGAAGTGTCTTATTTACGTTCTTTTGAAGTGAATACGAGGTATACATGACACTTCGCAATGAATATTATATCTTATCATGAAACATAGAAGTGAGATGCGATATCGCGCTCTAAGAAGCACCACAACTCTATTGCTACGATACGTAGACATCTGCAAACGCTATTTCCCAGGATGGAATGGTCGCATTTACATTCTTTTGAAGTGAGTACGAGGTATACATAACACTCCATAATGAATATTATATCTTATCATGAAACATAGCAGTGAGATGCGATATCGCGTTTTAAGAAGCATTAGAACTCTATTGCTACGATACGTAGACATCTGCAAACGCTATTTCCTAGCATGGAAGTGTCGCATTTACATTCATTTGAAGTGAATACGAGGTATACATGACACTTCGCAATGAATATTATACCTTATCATGAAACATAGAAGGGAGATGCGATATCGCGTTTTAGGAAGCATTGGAACTCTATAGCTGCGATACGCAGACATCTGCAAACGCTATTTCCTAGCATGGAAGTGTCGCATTTACATTCTTTTGATGTGAATACGAGATATACATGACACTTCGCAATGAATATTATATCTTATCATGAAACATAAAAGTGAGATGCGATATCGCGTTCTAAGAAGCATTAGAACTCTATTGCTACGATACGTAGTCATCTGCAAAGGCTATTCCCTAGCATGGAAGGGTCGCATTTACATTCTTTTGAAGTGAGTACGAGGTATACATATCACTCCATAATGAATATTATATCTTATCATGAAACATAGCAGTGAGATGCGATATCGCGTTTTAAGAAGCATTAGAACTCCATTGCTACGATACGTAGACATCTGCAAACGCTATTTCCTAGCATGGAAGTGTCGCATTTACATTCATTTGAAGTGAATACGAGGTATACAAGACACTCCACAATGAATAGTATATCTTATCACGGAACATAGAAATGAAATGAGGCATCTCGTTTTGTGAAGCATTAGAACTCTATTGCTACGATACGTAGACATCTGCAAACCCTATTTCCTAGCATGGAAGTGTCGCATTTACATTCGTTTGAAGTGAATACGAGGTATACATGACACTTCGCAATGAATATTATATCTTATCACGAAACATAAAAGTGAGATGCGATATCGCGTTCTAAGATGCATTAGAACTCTATTGCTACGATACGTAGACATCTGCAAAGGCTATTCCCTAGCACGGAAGGGTCGCATTTACTTTCTTTTGAAGTGAGTACGAGGTATACATAACACTCCATAATGAATATTATATCTTATCATGAAACATAGCAGTGAGATGCGATATCGCGTTTTAAGAAGCATTAGAACTCTATTTCTACGATACGTAGACATCTGCAAACGCTGTTTCCTAGCATGGAAGTGTCGCATTTACATTCATTTGAAGTGAATACGAGGTATACATGACACTTCGCTATGAATATTATACCTTATCATGAAACATAGAAGAGTGATGCGATATCGCGTTTTAGGAAGCATTGGAACTCTATTGCTGCGATACGTAGACATCTGCAAACGCTATTCCCTAGCATGGAAGTGTCGCATTTACATTCTTTTGATGTGAATACCAGATATACATGACACTTCGCAATGAACATTATATCTTCTCATGAAACATAGCAGTGAGATGCGATATCGCGTTTTAAGAAGCATTAGAACTCTATTTCTACGATACGTAGACATCTGAAAAGGCTATTCCCTAGCATGGAAGGGTCGCATTTACATTCTTTTGAAGTGAGTACGAGGTATACTTATAACTCCATAATGAATATTATATCTTATCATGAATCATAGCAGTGAGATGCGATATCGCGTGTTAAGAAGCATTAGAACTCTATTGCTACGATACGTAGACATCTGCAAAGGCTATTCCCTAGCATGGAAGGGTTGCATTTACTTTCTTTTGAAGTGAGTACGAGGTATACATAACACTCCATAATGAATATTATATCTTATCATGAAACATAGCAGTGAGATGCGATATCGCGTTTTAAGAAGCATTAGAACTCTATTTCTACGATACGTAGACATCTGCAAACGCTGTTTCCTAGCATAAAAGTGTCGCATTTACATTCATTTCAAGTGAATACGAGGTATACATGACACTTCGCTATGAATATTATACCTTATCATGAAACATAGAAGGGAGATGCGATATCGCGTTTTAGGAAGCATTGGAACTCTATAGCTGCGATACGCAGACATCTGCAAACGCTATTTCCTAGCATGGAAGTGTCGCATTTACATTCTTTTGATGTGAATACGAGATATACATGACACTTCGCAATGAATATTATATCTTATCATGAAACATAAAAGTGAGATGCGATATCGCGTTCTAAGAAGCATTAGAACTCTATTGCTACGATACGTAGTCATCTGCAAAGGCTATTCCCTAGCATGGAAGGGTCGCATTTACATTCTTTTGAAGTGAGTACGAGGTATACATATCACTCCATAATGAATATTATATCTTATCATGAAACATAGCAGTGAGATGCGATATCGCGTTTTAAGAAGCATTAGAACTCTATTGCTACGATACGTAGACATCTGCAAACGCTATTTCCTAGCATGGAAGTGTCGCATTTACATTCATTTGAAGTGAATACGAGGTATACATGACACTCCACAATGAATAGTATATCTTATCACGGAACATAGAAATGAAATGAGGCATCTCGTTTTGTGAAGCATTAGAACTCTATTGCTACGATACGTAGACATCTGCAAACCCTATTTCCTAGCATGGAAGTGTCGCATTTACATTCGTTTGAAGTGAATACGAGGTATACATGACACTTCGCAATGAATATTATATCTTATCACGAAACATAATAGTGAGATGCGATATCGCGTTCTAAGATGCATTAGAACTCTATTGCTACGATACGTAGACATCTGCAAAGGCTATTCCCTAGCAAGGAAGGGTCGCATTTACTTTCTTTTGAAGTGAGTACGAGGTATACATAACACTCCATAATGAATATTATACCTTATCATGAAACATAGAAGAGTGATGCGATATCGCGTTTTAGGAAGCATTGGAACTCTATTGCTGCGATACGTAGACATCTGCAAACGCTATTCCCTAGCATGGAAGTGTCGCATTTACATTCTTTTGATGTGAATACCAGATATACATGACACTTCGCAATGAACATTATATCTTCTCATGAAACATAGCAGTGAGATGCGATATCGCGTTTTAAGAAGCATTAGAACTCTATTTCTACGATACGTAGACATCTGAAAAGGCTATTCCCTAGCATGGAAGGGTCGCATTTACATTCTTTTGAAGTGAGTACGAGGTATACATATAACTCCATAATGAATATTATATCTTATCATGAATCATAGCAGTGAGATGCGATATCGCGTGTTAAGAAGCATTAGAACTCTATTGCTACGATACGTAGACATCTGCAAAGGCTATTCCCTAGCATGGAAGGGTCGCATTTACTTTCTTTTGAAGTGAGTACGAGGTATACATAACACTCCATAATGAATATTATATCTTATCATGAAACATAGCAGTGAGATGCGATATCGCGTTTTAAGAAGCATTAGAACTCTATTTCTACGATACGTAGACATCTGCGAACGCTGTTTCCTAGCATGGAAGTGTCGCATTTACATTCATTTGAAGTGAATACGAGGTATACATGACACATCGCTATGAATATTATACCTTATCATGAAACATAGAAGAGTGATGCGATATCGCGTTTTAGGAAGCATTGGAACTCTATTGCTGCGATACGTAGACATCTGCAAACGCTATTCCCTAGCATGGAAGGGTTGCATTTACTTTCTTTTGAAGTGAGTACGAGGTATACATAACACTCCATAATGAATATTATATCTTATCATGAAACATAGCAGTGAGATGCGATATCGCGTTTTAAGAAGCATTAGAACTCTATTTCTACGATACGTAGACATCTGCAAACGCTGTTTCCTAGCATAAAAGTGTCGCATTTACATTCATTTCAAGTGAATACGAGGTATACATGACACTTCGCTATGAATATTATACCTTATCATGAAACATAGAAGGGAGATGCGATATCGCGTTTTAGGAAGCATTGGAACTCTATTGCTACGATACGTAGTCATCTGCAAAGGCTATTCCCTAGCATGGAAGGGTCGCATTTACATTCTTTTGAAGTGAGTACGAGGTATACATATCACTCCATAATGAATATTATATCTTATCATGAAACATAGCAGTGAGATGCGATATCGCGTTTTAAGAAGCATTAGAACTCTATTGCTACGATACGTAGACATCTGCAAACGCTATTTCCTAGCATGGAAGTGTCGCATTTACATTCATTTGAAGTGAATACGAGGTATACATGACACTCCACAATGAATAGTATATCTTATCACGGAACATAGAAATGAAATGAGGCATCACGTTTTGTGAAGCATTAGAACTCTATTGCTACGATACGTAGACATCTGCAAACCCTATTTCCTAGCATGGAAGTGTCGCATTTACATTCGTTTGAAGTGAATACGAGGTATACATGACACTTCGCAATGAATATTATATCTTATCACGAAACATAATAGTGAGATGCGATATCGCGTTCTAAGATGCATTAGAACTCTATTGCTACGATACGTAGACATCTGCAAAGGCTATTCCCTAGCATGGAAGGGTCGCATTTACTTTCTTTTGAAGTGAGTACGAGGTATACATAACACTCCATAATGAATATTATACCTTATCATGAAACATAGAAGAGTGATGCGATATCGCGTTTTAGGAAGCATTAGAACTCTATAGCTGCGATACGTAGACATCTGCAAACGCTATTTCCTAGCATGGAAGTGTCGCATTTACATTCTTTTGATGTGAATACGAGATATACATGACACTTCGCAATGAATATTATATCTTATCATGAAACATAAAAGTGAAATGCGATATCGCGTTCTAAGAAGCATTAGAACTCTACTGCTACGATACGTAGTCATCTGCAAAGGCTATTCCCTAGCATGGAAGGGTCGCATTTACATTCTTTTGAAGTGAGTACGAGGTATACATATCACTCCATAATGAATATTATATCTTATCATGAAACATAGCAGTGAGATGCGATATCGCGTTTTAAGAAGCATTAGAACTCTATTGCTACGATACGTAGACATCTGCAAACGCTATTTCCTAGCATGGAAGTGTCGCATTTACATTCATTTGAAGTGAATACGAGGTATACATGACACTCCACAATGAATATTATATCTTATCACGGAACATAGAAATGAAATGAGGCATCTCGTTTTGTGAAGCATTAGAACTCTATTGCTACGATACATAGACATCCGCAAACGCTATATCCTAGCATGGAAGTGTCGCATTTACGTTCTTTTGAAGTGAATACGAGGTATACATGACACTTCGCAATGAATATTATATCTTATCATGAAACATAGAAGTGAGATGCGATATCGCGTTCTAAGAAGCACTAGAACTCTATTGCTACGATACGTAGACATCTGCAAACGCTATATCCCAGGATGGAATGGCCGCATTTACATTCTTTTGAAGTGAGTACGAGGTATACATAATTCTCCATAATGAATATTATATCTTCTCATGAAACATAGCAGTGAGATACGATATCTCGTTTTAAGAATCATTAGAACTCTATTGCTACGATACGTAGACATCTGCAAACGCTATTTCCTAGCATGGAAGTGTCGCATTTACATTCGTTTGAAGTGAATACGAGATATACATGACACTTCGCAATGAATATTATATCTTATCATGAAACATAGGAATGAGGTGCCATATCGCGTTTTGAGAAGCATTAGATCTCTATTGCTACGATACGTAGATATCTGCAAACGCTATTTCCTAGCATGGAAGTGTCGCATTTACATTCTTTTGATGTGAATACGAGATATACATGACACTTCGCAATGAATATTATATCTTATCATGAAACATAGGAATGAGGTGCTATATCGCGTTTTGAGAAGCATTAGAACTCTATTGCTACGATACGTAGACATCTGAAAAGGCTATTCCCTAGCATGGAAGGGTCGCATTTACATTCTTCTGAAGTGAGTACGAGGTATACATATCACTCCATAATGAATATTATATCTTATCATGAAACATAGCAGTGAGATGCGATATCGCGTTTTAAGAAGCATTAGAACTCTATTGCTACGATACGTAGACATCTGCAAACGCTATTTCCTAGCACGGAAGTGTCGCATTTACATTCATTTGAAGTGAATACGAGGTATACATGACACTTCGCAATGAATATTATACCTTATCATGAAACATAGAAGGGAGATGCGATATCGCGTTTTAGGAAGCATTGGAACTCTATAGCTGCGATACGTAGACACCTGCAAGCGCTATTTCCTAGCATGGAAGTGTCGCATTTACATTCTTTTGACGTGAATACGAGGTATACATGACACTTCGCAATGAATATTATATCTTATCATGAAACACAGGAATGAGGTGCTATATCGCGTTTTGAGAAGCATTAGAACTCTATTGCTAATATGCGTAGACATCTGCAAACTCTATTTCCTAGCATGGACATGTGGCACTTACATTCCACTGATGTGAATACGAGGTATACATAACATTACACAATGAGTATTATATCTTATTACGAAACATAGAAATGAAATACGACATCTCGTTTTAAGAAGCATTACTACTCTATTGCTGTGATACGTAGACATCTCCAAACAATATTTCCTAGCAAGGAAGTGTCATATTTACATTCTTTTGAAGTGAATACGAGGTATACATGACACTTCGAAATGAATATTATATCTTATCATGAAACATAGATGTGAGATGCGATATCGCGTTCTAAGAAGCATTAGATCTCTATTGCTACGATACGTAGACATCTGCAAACGCTATTTCCTAGCATGGAAGTGTCTTATTTACATTCTTTTGAAGTGAATACGAGGTATACATGACACTTCGCAATGAATATTATATCTTTTCATGAAACATAGCAGTGAGATGCGATATCGCGTATTAAGAAGCATTAGAAATCTATTGCTACGATACGTAGACATCTGCAAACGCTATTCCCTAGCATGGAAGTGTCGCATTTACATTCTTTTGAAGTGAATACGAGATATACATGACACTTCGCAATGAATATTATAGCTTATCATGAAACATAGGAGTGAGGTGCTATATCGCGTTTTGAGAAGCATTAGAACTCTATTGCTATTATACGTAGACATCTGCAAACTCTATTTCCTAGCAAGAAAATTTCGCACTTACATTCCACTGAAGTGAATACGAGGTATACATAAAATTACACAATGAATATTATATCTTATTACGAAACATAGAAGTGAAATACGACATCTCGTTTTAAGAAGCATTAGTACTCTATTGCTGTGATACGTAGACATCTGCAAACGCTATTTCCTAGCATGGAAGTGTCGCAGTTACATTCCTTTGATGTGAATACCAGATATACATGACACATCGCAATGAATATTATATCTTATCATGAAACATAGGAAGGAGGTGCTATATCGCGTTTTGAGAAGCATTAGAACTCTATTGCTACGATACGTAGACATCTGAAAAGGCTATTCCCTAGCATGGAAGGGTCGCATTTACATTCTTTTGAAGTGAGTACGAGGTATACATATCACTCCATAATGAATATTATATCTTATCATGAAACATAGCAGTGAGATGCGATATCGCGTTTTAAGAAGCATTGGAACTCTATTGCTACGATACGTAGACATCTGCAAACGCTATTTCCTAGCATGGAAGTGTCGCATTTACATTCATTTGAAGTGAATACGAGGTATACATGACACTTCGCAATGAATATTATACCTTATCATGAAACATAGAAGGGAGATGCGATATCGCGTTTTAGGAAGCATTGGAACTCTATAGTTGCGATACGCAGACATCTGCAAACGCTATTTCCTAGCATGGAAGTGTCGCATTTACATTCTTTTGATGTGAATACGAGATATACATGACACTTCGCAATGAATATTATATCTTATCATGAAACATAAAAGTGAGATGCGATATCGCGTTCTAAGAAGCATTAGAACTCTATTGCTACGATACGTAGTCATCTGCAAAGGCTATTCCCTAGCATGGAAGGGTCGCATTTACATTCTTTTGAAGTGAGTACGAGGTATACATATCACTCCATAATGAATATTATATCTTATCATGAAACATAGCAGTGAGATGCGATATCAGTGTTTTAAGAAGCATTAGAACTCTATTGCTACGATACGTAGACATCTGCAAACGCTATTTCCTAGCATGGAAGTGTCGCATTTACATTCATTTGAAGTGAATACGAGGTATACATGACACTTCGCTATGAATATTATACCTTATCATGAAACATTGAAGGGAGATGCGATATCGCGTTTTAGGAAGCATTGGAACTCTACAGCTGCGATACGTAGACATCTGCAAACGCCATTTCCTAGCATGGAAGTGTCGCATTTACATTCTTTTGATGTGAATACGAGATATACATGACACTTCGCAATGAATATTATATCTTATCATGAAACATAAAAGTGAGATGCGATATCGCGTTCTAAGAAGCATTAGAACTCTATTGCTACGATACGTAGTCATCTGCTAAGGCTATTCCCTAGCATGGAAGGGTCGCATTTACATTCATTTGAAGTGAATACGAGGTATACATGACACTTCGCAATGAATATTATACCTTATCATGAGACATTGAAGGGAGATGCGATATCGCGTTTTAGGAAGCATTGGAACTCTATAGCTGCGATACGTAGACATCTGCAAACGCTATTTCCTAGCATGGAAGTGTCGCATTTACATTCTTTTGATGTGAATACGAGATATACATGACACTTCGCAATGAATATTATATCTTATCATGAAACATAAAAGTGAGATGCGATATCGCGTTCTAAGAAGCATTAGAACTCTATTGCTACGATACGTAGTCATCTGCAAAGGCTATTCCCTAGCATGGAAGGGTCGCATTTACATTCTTTTGAAGTGAGTACGAGGTATACATATCACGCCATAATGAATATTATATCTTATCATGAAACATACCAGTGAGATGCGATATCGCGTTTTAAGAAGCATTAGAACTCTATTGCTACGATACGTAGACATCTGCAAACCCGATTTCCTAGCATGGAAGTGTCGCATTTACATTCGTTTGAAGTGAATACGAGGTATACATGACACTTCGCAATGAATATTATATCTTATCACGAAACATAAAAGTGAGATGCGATATCACGTTCTAAGATGCATTTGAACTCTATTGCTACGATACGTAGACATCTGCAAAGGCTATTCCCTAGCATGGAAGGGTCGCATTTACTTTCTTTTGAAGTGAGTACGAGGTATACATAACACTCCATAATGAATATTATATCTTATCATGAAACATAGCAGTGAGATGCGATATCGCGTTTTAAGAAGCATTAGAACTCTATTTCTACGATACGTAGACATCTGCAAACGCTGTTTCCTAGCATGGAAGTGTCGCATTTACATTCATTTGAAGTGAATACGAGGTATACATGACACTTCGCTATGAATATTATACCTTATCATGAAACATAGAAGAGTGATGCGATATCGCGTTTTAGGAAGCATTGGAACTCTATTGCTGCGATACGTAGACAGCTGCAAACGCTATTCCCTAGCATGGAAGTGTCGCATTTACATTCTTTTGATGTGAATACCAGATATACATGACACTTCGCAATGAACATTATATCTTCTCATGAAACATAGCAGTGAGATGCGATATCGCGTTTTAAGAAGCATTAGAACTCTATTTCTACGATACGTAGACATCTGAAAAGGCTATTCCCTAGCATGGAAGGGTCGCATTTACATTCTTTTGAAGTGAGTACGAGGTATACATATAACTCCATAATGAATATTATATCTTATCATGAATCATAGCAGTGAGATGCGATATCGCGTGTTAAGAAGCATTAGAACTCTATTGCTACAATACGTAGGCATCTGCAAATGCTATTTCCTAGCATGGAAGTGTCGCATTTACATTCATTTGAAGTGAATACGAGGTATACATGACACTTCGCAATGAATATTATACCTTATCATGAAACATAGAAGGGAGATGCGATATCGCGTTTTAGGAAGCATTAGAACTCTATAGCTGCGATACGTAGACATCTGCAAACGCTATTTCCTAGCATGGAAGTGTCGCATTTACATTCTTTTGATGTGAATACGAGATATACATGACACTTCGCAATGAATATTATATCTTATCATGAAACATAAAAGTGAAATGCGATATCGCTTTCTAAGAAGCATTAGAACTCTACTGCTACGATACGTAGTCATCTGCAAAGGCTATTCCCTAGCATGGAAGGGTCGCATTTACATTCTTTTGAAGTGAGTACGAGGTATACATATCACTCCATAATGAATATTATATCTTATCATGAAACATAGCAGTGAGATGCGATATCGCGTTTTAAGAAGCATTAGAACTCTATTGCTACGATACGTAGACATCTGCAAACGCTATTTCCTAGCATGGAAGTGTCGCATTTACATTCATTTGAAGTGAATACGAGGTATACATGACACTCCACAATGAATATTATATCTTATCACGGAACATAGAAATGAAATGAGGCATCTCGTTTTGTGAAGCATTAGAACTCTATTGCTACGATACATAGACATCCGCAAACGCTATATCCTAGCATGGAAGTGTCGCATTTACATTCATTTGAAGTGAATACGAGGTATACATGACACTTCGCTATGAATATTATACCTTATCATGAAACATAGAAGAGTGATGCGATATCGCGTTTTAGGAAGCATTGGAACTCTATTGCTGCGATACGTAGACATCTGCAAACGCTATTCCCTAGCATGGAAGGGTCGCAATTACTTTCTTTTGAAGTGAGTACGAGGTATACATAACACTCCATAATGAATATCATATCTTATCATGAAACATAGCAGTGAGATGCGATATCGCGTTTTAAGAAGCATTAGAACTCTATTGCTACGATACGTAGACATCTGCAAATGCTATTTCCTAGCATGGAAGTGTCGCATTTACATTCATTTGAAGTGAATACGAGGTATACATGACACTTCGCAATGAATATTATACCTTATCATGAAACATAGAAGGGAGATGCGATATCGCGTTTTAGGAAGCATTGGAACTCTATAGCTGCGATACGTAGACATCTGCAAACGCTATTTCCTAGCATGGAAGTGTCGCATTTACATTCTTTTGATGTGAATACGAGATATACATGACACTTCGCAATGAATATTATATCTTCTCATGAAACATAGCAGTGAGATGCGATATCGCGTTTTAAGAAGCATTAGAACTCTATTTCTACGATACGTAGACATCTGAAAAGGCTATTCCCTAGCATGGAAGGGTCGCATTTACATTCTTTTGAAGTGAGTACGAGGTTTACATATCACTCCATAATGAATATTATATCTTATCATGAATCATAGCAGTGAGATGCGATATCGCGTTTTAAGAAGCATTAGAACTCTATTTCTACGATACGTAGACATCTGCAAACGCTGTTTCCTAGCATGGAAGTGTCGCATTTACATTCATTTGAAGTGAATACGAGGTATACATGACACTTCGCAATGAATATTATACCTTATCATGAAACATAGATGGGAAATGCGATATCGCGTTTTAGGAAGCATTGGAACTCTATAGCTGCGATACGTAGACATCTGCAAACGCTATTTCCTAGCATGGAAGTGTCGCATTTACATTCTTTTGATGTGAATACGAGATATACATGACACATCGCAATGAATATTATACCTTATCATGAAACATAGAAGTGAGATGCGATATCGCGTTTTAAGGAGCATTAGAACTCTATTGCTACGATACGTAGACATCTGCAAACGCTATTTCCTAGCATGGAAGTGTCTTATTTACGTTCTTTTGAAGTGAATACGAGGTATACATGACACTTCGCAATGAATATTATATCTTATCATGAAACATAGAAGTGAGATGCGATATCGCGTTCTAAGAAGCACTAGAACTCTATTGCTACGATACGTAGACATCTGCAAACGCTATATCCCAGGATGGAATGGCCGCATTTACATTCTTTTGAAGTGAGTACGAGGTATACATAATTCTCCATAATGAATATTATATCTTCTCATGAAACATAGCAGTGAGATACGATATCTCGTTTTAAGAATCATTAGAACTCTATTGCTACGATACGTAGACATCTGCAAACGCTATTTCCTAGCATGGAAGTGTCGCATTTACATTCGTTTGAAGTGAATACGAGATATACATGACACTTCGCAATGAATATTATATCTTATCATGAAACATAGTAATGAGGTGCCATATCGCGTTTTGAGAAGCATTAGATCTCTATTGCTACGATACGTAGATATCTGCAAACGCTATTTCCTAGCATGGAAGTGTCGCATTTACATTCTTTTGATGTGAATACGAGATATACATGACACTTCGCAATGAATATTATATCTTATCATGAAACATAGGAATGAGGTGCTATATCGCGTTTTGAGAAGCATTAGAACTCTATTGCTACGATACGTAGACATCTGAAAAGGCTGTTCCCTAGCATGGAAGGGTCGCATTTACATTCTTTTGAAGTGAGTACGAGGTATACATATCACTCCATAATGAATATTATATCTTATCATGAAACATAGCAGTGAGATGCGATATCGCGTTTTAAGAAGCATTAGAACTCTATTGCTACGATACGTAGACATCTGCAAACGCTATTTCCTAGCACGGAAGTGTCGCATTTACATTCATTTGAAGTGAATACGAGGTATACATGACACTTCGCAATGAATATTATACCTTATCATGAAACATAGAAGGGAGATGCGATATCGCGTTTTAGGAAGCATTGGAACTCTATAGCTGCGATACGTAGACACCTGCAAGCGCTATTTCCTAGCATGGAAGTGTCGCATTTACATTCTTTTGACGTGAATACGAGGTATACATGACACTTCGCAATGAATATTATATCTTATCATGAAACACAGGAATGAGGTGCTATATCGCGTTTTGAGAAGCATTAGAACTCTATTGCTAATATGCGTAGACATCTGCAAACTCTATTTCCTAGCATGGACATGTGGCACTTACATTCCACTGATGTGAATACGAGGTATACATAACATTACACAATGAGTATTATATCTTATTACGAAACATAGAAATGAAATACGACATCTCGTTTTAAGAAGCATTATTACTCTATTGCTGTGATACGTAGACATCTGCAAACAATATTTCCTAGCAAGGAAGTGTCATATTTACATTCTTTTGAAGTGAATACGAGGTATACATGACACTTCGAAATGAATATTATATCTTATCATGAAACATAGATGTGAGATGCGATATCGCGTTCTAAGAAGCATTAGATCTCTATTGCTACGATACGTAGACATCTGCAAACGCTATTTCCTAGCATGGAAGTGTCTTATTTACATTCTTTTGAAGTGAATACGAGGTATACATGACACTTCGCAATGAATATTATATCTTTTCATGAAACATAGCAGTGAGATGCGATATCGCGTATTAAGAAGCATTAGAAATCTATTGCTACGATACGTAGACATCTGCAAACGCTATTCCCTAGCATGGAAGTGTCGCATTTACATTCTTTTGAAGTGAATACGAGATATACATGACACTTCGCAATGAATATTATAGCTTATCATGAAACATAGGAGTGAGGTGCTATATCGCGTTTTGAGAAGCATTAGAACTCTATTGCTATTATACGTAGACATCTGCAAACTCTATTTCCTAGCAAGAAAATTTCGCACTTACATTCCACTGAAGTGAATACGAGGTATACATAAAATTACACAATGAATATTATATCTTATTACGAAACATAGAAGTGAAATACGACATCTCGTTTTAAGAAGCATTAGTACTCTATTGCTGTGATACGTAGACATCTGCAAACGCTATTTCCTAGCATGGAAGTGTCGCAGTTACATTCCTTTGATGTGAATACCAGATATACATGACACATCGCAATGAATATTATATCTTATCATGAAACATAGGAAGGAGGTGCTATATCGCGTTTTGAGAAGCATTAGAACTCTATTGCTACGATACGTAGACATCTGAAAAGGCTATTCCCTAGCATGGAAGGGTCGCATTTACATTCTTTTGAAGTGAGTACGAGGTATACATATCACTCCATAATGAATATTATATCTTATCATGAAACATAGCAGTGAGATGCGATATCGCGTTTTAAGAAGCATTGGAACTCTATTGCTATGATACGTAGACATCTGCAAACGCTATTTCCTAGCATGGAAGTGTCGCATTTACATTCATTTGAAGTGAATACGAGGTATACATGACACTTCGCAATGAATATTATACCTTATCATGTAACATAGAAGGGAGATGCGATATCGCGTTTTAGGAAGCATTGGAACTCTATAGTTGCGATACGCAGACATCTGCAAACGCTATTTCCTAGCATGGAAGTGTCGCATTTACATTCATTTGAAGTGAATACGAGGTATACATGACACTCCACAATGAATATTATATCTTATCACGGAACATAGAAATGAAATGAGGCATCTCGTTTTGTGAAGCATTAGAACTCTATTGCTACGATACGTAGACATCTGCAAACGCTATATCCTAGCATGGAAGTGTCGCATTATATTCATTTGAAGTGAATACGAGGTATACATGACACTTCGCTATGAATATTATACCTTATCATGAAACATAGAAGAGTGATGCGATATTGCGTTTTAGGAAGCATTGGAACTCTATTGCTGCGATACGTAGACATCTGCAAACGCTATTCCCTAGCATGGAAGGGTCGCATTTACTTTCTTTTGAAGAGTGTACGAGGTATACATAACACTCCATAATGAATATTATATCTTATCATGAAACATAGCAGTGAGATGCGATATCGCGTTTTAAGAAGCATTAGAACTCTATTGCTACGATACGTAGACATCTGCAAACGCTATTTCCTAGCATGGAAGTGTCGCATTTACATTCTTTTGAAGTGAATACGAGGTATACATGACACTTCGCAATGAATATTATATCTTATCACGAAACATAAAAGTGAGATGCGATATCGCGTTCTAAGATGCATTAGAACTCTATTTCTACGATACGTAGACATCTAAAAAGGCTATTCCCTAGCATGGCAGGGTCGCATTTACATTCTTTTGAAGTGAGTACGAGGTATACATATAACTCCATCATTAATATTATATCTTATCATGAATAATAGCAGTGAGATGCGATATCGCGTGTTAAGAAGAATTAGAACACTATTGCTACGATACGTAGGCATCTGCAAATGCTATTTCCTAGCATGGAAGTGTCGCATTTACATTCATTTGAAGTGAATACGAGGTATACATGACACTTCGCAATGAATATTATACCTTATCATGAAACATAGAAGAGTGGTGCGATATCGCGTTTTAGGAAGCATTGGAACTCTATTGCTGCGATACGTAGACATCTGCAAACGCTATTCCCTAGCATGGAAGTGTCGCATTTACATTCTTTTGATGTGAATACGAGATATACATGACACTTCGCAATGAATATTATATCTTCTCATGAAACATAGCAGTGAGATGCGATATCGCGTTTTAAGAAGCATTAGAACTCTATTTCTACGATACGTAGACATCTGAAAAGGCTATTCCCTAGCATGGAAGGGTCGCATTTACATTCTTTTGAAGTGAGTACGAGGTATACATATCACTCCATAATGAATATTATATCTTATCATGAATCATAGCAGTGAGATGCGATATCGCGTGTTAAGAAGCATTAGAACTCTATTGCTACGATACGTAGGCATCTGCAAATGCTATTTCCTAGCATGGAAGTGTCGCATTTACATTCATTTGAAGTGAATACGAGGTATACATGACACTTCGCAATGAATATTATACCTTATCATGAAACATAGAAGGGAGATGCGATATCGCGTTTTAGGAAGCATTGGAACTCTATAGCTGCGATACGTAGACATCTGCAAACGCTATTTCCTAGCATGGAAGTGTCGCATTTACATTCTTTTGATGTGAATACGAGATATACATGACACTTCGCAATGAATATTATATCTTATCATGAAACATAAAAGTGAGATGCGATATCGCGTTCTAAGAAGCATTAGAACTCTATTGCTACGATACGTAGTCATCTGCAAAGGCTATTCCCTAGCATGGAAGGGTCGCATTTACATTCTTTTGAAGTGAGTACGAGGTATACATATCACTCCATAATGAATATTATATCTTATCATGAAACATAGCAGTGAGATGCGATATCGCGTTTTAAGAAGCATTAGAACTCTATTGCTACGATACGTAGACATCTGCAAACGCTATTTCCTAGCATGGAAGTGTCGCATTTACATTCATTTGAAGTGAATACGAGGTATACATGACACTCCACAATGAATATTATATCTTATCACGGAACGTAGAAATGAAATGAGGCATCTCGTTTTGTGAAGCATTAGAACTCTATTGCTACGATACGTAGACATCTGCAAACGCTATTTCCTAGCATGGAAGTGTCGCATTTACATTCATTTGAAGTGAATACAAGGTATACATGACACTTCGCTATGAATATTATACCTTATCATGAAACATAGAAGTGTGATGCGATATCGCGTTCTAAGAAGCATTAGATCTCTATTGCTACGATACGTAGACATCTGCAAAGGCTATTTCCTAGCATGGAAGGGTCGCATTTACATTCTTTTGAAGTGAGTACGAGGTATACATAACAATCCATAATGATTATTATATCTTATCATGAAACATAGCAGCGAGATGCGATATCGCGTTTTAAGAAGCATTAGAACTCTATTGCTACGATACGTAGACATCTGCAAACGCTATTTCCTAGCATGGAAGTGTCGCATCTACATTCTTTTGAAGTGAGTACGAGGTATACATGACAATTCGCAATGAATATTATACCTTATCATGAAACATAGGAGAGAGATGCGATATCGCGTTTTAGGAAGCATTAGAACTCTATTGCTACGATAGGTAGACATCTGCAAACGCTACTTCCTAGCATGGAGGTGTCGCATTTACATTCTTTTGAAGTGAATACGAGGTATACATGACACTTCGCAATGAATATTATATCTTATCATGAAACATAGAAGTGAGATGCGGTATGGCATTTTAAGAATCATTAGAACTCTATTGTTGCGACCCGTAGTCATCTGGAAACGCTATTTCCTAGCAAGGAAGTGTCGCATTTACATTCTTTTGAAGTGACTACGAGGTATACATGACACTTCGCAAAGAATATTATATCTTATCATGAAACATTGAAGTGAGATGCGAAATCGCGTTTTAAGCAGTATTAGAACTCTATTGCTACGATACGTAGACATCTGCAAACGCTATTTCCTAGCAAGCAAGTGTCGCATTTACATTCTTCTGAAGTGAATACGAGGCATATATGACACTTCGGAATGAATATTATATCTTATCATGAAACATAGAAGTGAGATGCGATATCGTGTTTTAAGAAGAATTAGAACTCTATTGCCTTGACGCGTAGACATCTGCAGACGCTATTTCCTAGCATGGAAGTGTTGCATTTACATTCTTTTGAAGTGAATTCGAGGTATACATGACACGTCGGAATGAATATCCTAACTTACCACGAATCATAGAAGTGAGATGCGATATCGCGATCTAAGAAGCATTAGAACTCTATTGCCTCGACGCGTAGACATCTGCAGACGCTATTTCCTCGCATGGAAGTGTCGCATTTACATTCTTTTGAAGTATAGACGATATATACATAACACTGCACAACGAATATTATATCTTATCATGAAACATGGAAATGAGATGCGATATTTCGATTTAAGAAGCATTAGAAATCTATTGGTTCGATACGTAGACTTCTGCAAGCGCTACTTCCTAGCAAGGAAGTGTCGCATTTACATTCTTTTGAAAGGAATACGAGGTATACATGACACTTCGCAATGAATATTACATCCTATCATGAAACATAGGAATGAGATGCGATATCGCGATTTAAGAGGCATTAGAACACTATTGCATCGATACGTAGACATCTGCAAACGCTATTCCTTAGGAAGGAAGTGTCGTATTTACATTCCTTTGAAGTGTATGCGAAGTACACATGACACTTCGCAATGAATATTATATATTATCATGAAAAATAGATATGAGATGCGATATCGCGAATTAGCAAGCTTTCGAAATCTATTGCTTCGATACGTAGACGTATGCAAACGCTATTTCCTAGCAAGGAATTGTAGCATTTACATTCTCTTGAAGTGAATACTAGGTATACATAACACTGCACAGTGAATATTATATCTTATCATGAAACATAGAAATGAGATGCGATTACGGGATTTAAGAAGCATTAGAAATCTATTGCTTCGATACGTAGACATCTGCACACGCTGTTTCCCAGCAAGGATGTGTCGCATTTACATTCATTTGAAGTGCATGCGTGGTATAAGTGACACTTCGCTATGAATATTATATCTTATCATGAAACATAGAAATAAGATGCGATATCCAGTTTTAAGAATCATTAGAACTCTATTGCTACGATACGTAGACTTCTACAAACGCTATATCCTAGGAAGGAAGTGTCGCATTTACATACTTTGAAGTGAATACGAGGTATTCATAGCACTGCACAATGAATATTATATCTTACCATGAAACATAGAAATGATATGCGATATCGCGATTTAAGAAGCTTTAGAACTCTATTGCTTCGATACGTAGATTTCTGCAAACACTATATCCCAGCAAGGATCTGTCGCATTCACATTCATTTGAAGTGTATGCGAGGTATACATGACACTTCGCAATGAATATTATATCTTGTCATGAAACATAGAAATGAAATGCGATATGGCGATCTATGAAGCATATGATGTCTATTACTTCGATACGTAGACATCTGCAAACGGTACTTCCTAGCAAGGAAGTGTCGCATTTACATCCATTTGAAGTATAGACGAGATAAACATAACACTGCACAATGAATATTATATCTTATCATGAAACATAGAAATGAGATGCGTTATGGCGATTTAAGAAGCATTAGAACTCTACTGCTTCGATACGTAGACATCTGCAAACGCTATTTCCTAGCAAGGAAGTGTCGCATTTACATTCTTTTGAAACGAAAACGAGGTATACATAACATTCCACAATGAATATTATATCTTATCATGAAACATAGAAATGAGATGCGATATCGCGTTATGAGAAGCATTAGAACTCTAATGCCACGATACGTAGACATCTGCAAACGCTATTTCCTAGCAAGGAAGTGTCGCATTTACATCCATTTGAAGTATAGACGAGATATACATAACACTGCACAATGAGTATTATATCTTATCATGAAACATAGAAATGGGAAGCGATATGGCGATTTAAGAAGCATTAGATCCCTATTGCTTCGATACGTAGACATCTGCAAACGCTACATCCTAGCAAGGAAGTGTCGCATTTACATTCTTTTGAAGTGATTACGAGGTATTCATAACACTGCACAATTAATATTATATCTTATCATGAAACATAGAAATGAGATGCGATATCGCGATTTAAGAAGCTTTAGAACTTTATTGCTTCGATACGTAGATATCTGCAAACACTATTTCCTAGCAAGGAACTGTCGCATTTGCATTCATTTGAAGTATGAATGAGATAAACATAACACTCCACAATGAATATTACATCTTATCAGGATAGATAGAAATGACATTCGATATCGCGATTTAAGAAGCATTAGAACAATATTGCTTCGATACGTAGCAATCTGCAAACGCTATTTCCTACCAAGGAAGTGTCGCATTTACATTCACTTGAAGCGCATGCGTGGTATACATGACACTTCGCAATTAATTTTGTACCCTATCATGAGGCATATAAATGCGATGCGATATCGCGTTTTGAGAAGCAATAGAAATCTATTGCTACGATACATAGACATATGCAAACGCTATTTCCAAGCAAGGGAGTGTCGCATATACATTCTTTTGAAGTGAAATCGACATATACATAACACTTCGCAATGAACATTATATCTTATGATGATACATAGAAAAGAGATGCGACATCGCGTTTTAAGATGCATTAGAACTCAAATCCTGTGATAAGAAGACATCTGGAGACGCTACTTCCTAGAGAGGAAGTGTCGCATTTACACTCTTTTGAAAGGAACACGGGGTATACATGACACTTCGCAATGAATATTATATCTTATCATGAAACATAGAAATGAGTGGCGATATCGCGTTTTAAGAAGAGTTAGAACACTGCTTCTTCGATACGTAGACATCTGCAAACACTCCGTCTTAGCAAGGGAGTGTCGCATATACATTCTTTTGAAGTGAAATCGACATATACATAACACTTCGCAATGAATATTATATCTTATGATGATACATAGAAAAGAGATGCGACATCGCGTTTTAAGATGCATTAGAACTCAAATCCTGCGATAAGAAGACATCTGGAGACGCTACTTCCTAGAAAGGAAGTGTCGCATTTACATTCTTTCGAAGTGAATACGAGGTATACATGACACTGCTCAATGAATATTATATCTTATCATGAAACATAGAAATGAGATGCGATATCGCGTTTTAAGAAGCATTAGAACTCCATTGCTACGATACGTCGACATCTGCAAACACTATTTAATAGCAAGGAAGTATCGCATTTACATTCTTTTTAAGCGTAGATGAGACATACATAACACTTTGCAATGAATCTTTTATCTTATCATGAAACATAGAAATGCGATGCGATACCGCGTTTTAAGAAGCATTAGAACTCAATTGCTACCATGCGTAGTCATCTGCAGACGCTGTGTCCTAGCAAGGAAGTGTCGCATTTACATTCTTTAGAAGTGAATACGAGGAATACATAACACTTCGCAATGAAAAACATATTTTATCATGAGACATAGAAATGAGATGCGATATCGCGTTTTAAGAAGCATTAGAACACTATTGCTTCGATACGTAGACATCTGCAAACGCTACATCCTAGCAAGGAAGTGTCGCATTTACATTCATTTGAAGCGTATGCGAGGTATACATGCCACTTCGCAATGAATATTATACCTTATAATCAAGCATAGTGGTGAGATGCGATATCGCGTCTTAAGAAGCATTACAACCCTATTGCTACGATACTTAGACATCTGCAAACGCTATTTCCTAGCATGGAAGTGTTGCATTTACATTCTCTTGAAATGAATACGAGGTATACATGACACTTCGCAATGAATATTATATCTTATCATGAAGCATGTAATGAAATGCGATATCTCGTTTTAAGAAGCACTAGAACTCTATTGCATCGGTACGCAGACATCTGCAATCGCTATTTCCTAGCAAGAATGTGCTGCACTTACATTTTTTTGAAGTGAATACGAGGTATACATGACACTGAGCAATTAATATTAAATCTTATCATGAAACATAGAAATGAGATGCGATATCCCGTTTTAAGAAGCATTAGAAATCTATTGCTTCGAAACGTAGACATCTGCAAACGCTATTTCCGGGCAAGGAAATGTCGCATTTGCATTCATCTGATGTGTATGCGAGGTATACATACCGCTCCCCAATTAATATTATACCTTATCACGGAACATAGAAATGAAATGCGATATCGCCATTTAAGAAGCATTAGCACTCTATTGCTTCGATACGGAGTCATCTGCAAATGCTATTTCCTAGCAAGGAAGTGTCGCATTTACATTCATTTGATGTGTATGCGAGGTATACATAACACTTCGCAATGAATATTATAACTTATCATGAAACATAGAAATGAGATGCGATATCGCGTTTTAAGAAGCATTAGTACTCTATTGCTTCGATTTGTAGGCATGTGCCAACTCTATTTCCTAGCAAAGAAGTGTCGCTATTACATTCATTTGAAGTGTATACGATGTATACATGACGCTTCGCAATAAATATTATATCTTATCATGAGACATAGAAATTAGATGCAATATGGCGTTTTAAGAGGCATTAGAACTCTATTGCTACGATATGTAGACATCTGACAACGCTATTTCCTAGCAAGGAAGTGCGCATTTACATTCATTTGATGTGTATGCGAGGTATACACGACACTTCGCAATGAATATTATATCTTATCAGGAAACATAGAAATGAGATGCAATATCGTGATTTAAGAAGCACTAGAACTATATTGCTTCGATACTTGGACATTCGCAAACGCTATTTCCTAGCACGGAAGTGTTACATTTACATTCATTTGATGTGTATCCGAGGTATACATGACACTTCGCAATGAATATTATATCTTATTTTGAAATATAGAAACGAGATGCGATATCGCGTTTTTAGAAGCATTAGAACTCTATTGCTTAGAAACGTAGACATCTAAAAACGCTATTTCCTAGCAAGGAAGTGGCGCAATTACACTCTTTTGAAGTGAATACGAGGTATACATGACACTTCGCAATGAATATTATATTTTATCATGAAACATATAAACAAGGTGCGATATCGCGTTTTAAGAAGTATTAGATCTCTATTGCTACGATACGTAGGCATCTGTATACGCTATTTCCTGGCAAGAAAGTGTCGCACTTACTTTCTTTTGAAGTGAATACGAGGTATACATGACACTTCGCAATGTATATGATATCTTATCCTGAAATATAGAAATGAGATGCGATATCGCGTTAAATGATGCTTTAGATCTCTATTGCTTAGAAACGTAGACATCTAAAAACGCTATTCCGTGGCAGCGAAGTGTGGGATTAACATTCTTTGGAAGTGTTGACGAGTTATACATAACGTGTCGCAATGATATTACATGTTATCATGATGCATAGAAATGGGATGCGATATCGCGTTTTATGATGCGTTACAAACCTGTTGCTTCGATACGTAGACGTCCACAAACGCTATTCCGTCACAGGGAAGACTGGGATTTCCATTCTTTTGAAGTGTGGACGAGATATATGTAATGGGCTGCGTTGAATATTGCATATGATCATGAGACAAAGAAATGAGATGCAGTATATTATGAAGAATTAGAACTGTATTGCTTCGATACGTTGACGTCTAGAAGCGCTATTCTGTCGCACGTATGTGTGGAATTTACATTCTCTTGAAGTATTGATGAGATATACATAGCACGTTGCATTGAATTACATCTTATCGTGAAGCTTGGAATTGAGATTGCGATATCGCGTTTTATGTATCATTAGAACTCTATTGCTTCGATCCGTAGTGTAGCGTCTGGCGTACTGCCTTCCTACCTCGAGCGCCTCCCGCAGCATCTGGCAGCGACATTCTCACCGTCAGCAGCACCTAAAAACATGGGACGAGCGCCACCGCAACCGAACACACGCCACGTCCACCAAGCTAAGGCTGCCAGCAATGCACGAATACCCAGGAGTTCAAGTGACTGACCCCGCGACAACGCGCAGCGTCTCCAAAGCAAGGGATGATACAGCATTCAGCCAGACGACTGGACCACTGGGCACAGCAGCGTTTTACCTTCATCACCTCAGCGTTATTCTCTTTTCTACGGTATATGTTCGGAAATCCTCTAAATCCAAGTACTCGACACATGCATTGTACATACGCAGACAACACATACGTAGTTTCTAAGATCGATGTAAACATCGATAATTATTAGTTGCGATACGCTCCAGCGGGCGTACTACGCGCGCGGCTCACGCGTAACGCGATCCGGGCACCAATCCGAGCGGCCACCCCACTCTGTGGTCGAGCGAATCGCGCGCCACGCGATCTAAGGATGTCGCGGATCCGCGATCCGAGAGTCAATCTACTTCGAGCCTCGTTCCAAGCTAATCATTAGACAGCTTCGATACCTTCGGGCTATTCGTCTGAGTTGGAAGTGTTACCAAATCTATTCTAAATTTCAATTTTAATTCAATTCATCGAGTTTAGTTCTAGTTCCTATTCTAAACAATTAAGCCTACTTTTAATTTAGTATTATGGAAAGTATAGTGAAAGCTCAGGATTAACTTAAAATATACTTTGATTTTATCTCCTAACTACAAGTTCAGTTACTGATAACATCCTTTAACTTCATTATTAACCTACGAGTTCTTCCACGAGCCAATGCGTGGGCATTCTACATTCAATCCAATCGTTAGTCGATCATTGGTAATCAGCTGGTTAGAGCGGACCGCCGCTTAGCTCCGCTGACACATACGAGAGACTCAGTGCAGATAACGTCGACATTTCACTCTCTGGACCGACAGGCTAGAGCTGACCGCCGCTTAACCGAGTCGTATCTAGTCCGCTGAAATTAGACGCGAATGTGCAGCAATTTGAAACAAAAGGCTCGACGTGCGAGAAGGAAGAATTTCCTACGCCGTCTAATACGTGATTACGTGGGCACCGAAGCCTTATCGTCGCACTGTTCATCCGCCAGCGTCACCGTCGCTTCTCAATGTTCTACGCCTCCAACGTCATCCCGTCCAGGGGAGCCGAACATCGCCGAAATTTCCGCAAAGCTGGGCGCTCATCCTTTTAGACATTCAGACTCGCAGTCCCTACGCAGAATCGATTCCAGACTACGATCCATGGAAGCAGAGATACCTGAGGAAAGAGTATTGATTTGTTCTCTATCAAAACGACAAAGGTAGGGTTTCTCCACACTTACCGCGTTCACCGTGCTCGTAAAAGCGTTCGTTGTAACACGGAAGCAACCCGGCATTAGTTGCAATTAAGCGAGCCGTTTCCGCGAATTGGCTGCGTGTCGTCTCCGAGTAAAGCGGAAATATTCCACCACCGTGACGAGACAGATGAAGTCTAGAAACGCCATTCCGTACCAAGGAAAAGTGGCATTTAAATTCCTTCGGGGTGTAGCCGAGATATGCATAACGCGTTGCATTGATTTACATCTTATCAGGAGACATAGAAATGAGATGCGATATCGCGTTTTACGATGCATTAGAACAATGTTGGTTAGAAACGTAGACATCTAGATACGATATTCCGTAACAAGGGAGTGTGGTATTTACATTCCTTTGAAGTGTCGACCAGATATACATATCACGTTGCATTGAATATTACGTCTTATATCATGAGTCATAGAAATGAGATGCGATGTCACGTTTTATGAAGCATTAGAACTCCATTTCTTCGAAACGTAGACATCTAGAAACGCTATAAAGTAGCAAGGAAGTGTGGTATTTGCATGCCTTTGAAGTGTCGACGAGATATACATAACGCGGTGTACTGAATATTACATCTTACCGTGGGACATTAAAATGAGATGCGATATCGCGTCTTATAGAGCATACGAACTCTACTGCTTCGATACGTAGAAATCTAGAAACGCTATTCCGTCGGAAGGAAGTGTGGGATTTACAATCTTTTGAGGTGTTGACGAGATATATTTAACGCGTTGTATACAAATACATCTTACCATGAAACATAGAGACAAGATGCGATATCGCGTTTTATGAAGCATTAGAACTCTATTGCTTCGATATGTGGATATCTTGAAACGCTATTCCGTAGCGTGGAAGTGTGGGATTTAGAGTCTTTTGTGCTGTTGACGAGATACAGATAACGCGTTTCTTTGATATGACGTTTTATCTAGAGATATAGAGATGAAATTCGATATCGCATTTCATGAAGCGTTAGTACTCCATAACTTCGACATGTGACTTCAAGAAACGTTATTCCGTAGTATGGAAGTGTGGGCGCTACATACTTTTGAAGTGCTGACGAGATATACATAACGCGTTGCATTGATATTACATCTTATCATGAAACCTATAAATGAGATGCGATATCGCGTTTTATGAAGAATTAGAACTCTATTGCTTCGATTGGTAGACATTTAGAAATCTATTCCGTAGCAAGGATGTGTGGAATTCATATTCTTATGAGGTGTTGACAAGATATACATAATGTGCTGCATTGAATATTACATCTTATCATGAGACATAGAAATGAGATGCGATATCGCGTTTTTTGAAGTTTTAGAACCGTACTTCTTCGATACGTACACATCTGGAAACGCTATACCGTAGCAAGGAAGAGTTTCATTTACATTCTTTTGAACCATCGATGAGATATACATAGCGCGTTGCTTTGGATATTACATCTTATCATGAGACATAGAAATGAGATGCGATATCGCGCTTTATGAAGCATTAGAACTGCGTTGCTTCGAAACGTATACATCTAGAATCGCTTTATGTAGCATGGAAGTGTGGGATTTATATTCTGTTGAAGTGTTGACGAGATATACAAAACGCGTTGCATTGAAGATTACATCTTATCATGAGACATAGAATTGATAAGCGATATTGCTTTCTATGAAGCATTAGAACTCCATTGCTCCGTTATGTAGACATCTAGAAACCCTGTTCCGTAGCAAGGAAGTGTGGCATTTACATGGTATTGAATTGTATGCGCTGCAGAACCAGAGGACGACGTGTTTGCGACCAACAACAGAATGTGAATTCCGACTCTAGCGAACGTAAAACTAGTAGATCCACAATTTCATTGACCGGAAAATGTGGATATGTTAATCGGCACCGGCCCCACTTTATCATCCCCTAGCATCGGCCAGTACAAGCTTTCTCCTCGCAACGATTCTGAATTAATCCTCCAAAGGACGCAATTTGGACGGATCATCGGGAGGAGCGTATCCACATCGGCGTCGTGGAGGAAACATCAAACGTTCGTTACAATCTTGAATTTCGAACTTCAAAAATTCTGGGTGCTAGTAGAGGGCCCACACGGACGACAGCTATTTTCCGCGAAGTAGGAATGCGAGCAGTATTTTCACGACCACGTTAAACAGACACGAACCGGTCGTTACATTGTCGCACTGCCGTTCAGTGAAAAGAAGATGCAGTTAGGCGAAACTCGGTCGCGCGTCCTCAACCTTCTTCTTTCTCTCGAACGAAAATTCATGAAAGATCCAGAGCTGAAACGAGAATACTCCACCGTCACCGAGGAATATTTCTAGATGGGACACATGAGCCAGGTAGGGCCACGCGATTCGGATGGCCTCTACCTCATCCACCACGCCGTCATCAAACTGTCCAGCTCAACAACGAAGGTTCGCGTCGTCTTCGATGGATCTGCAAGATCGAGCAGTAGACTGACATTGAACGATACGCTTTTGGCAGGACCAACGATACAGGTCGACATATTCGCTTTTCCCATAAGGTTCCGTCAACACACCTATGTCTTAACCGGAGTCACATCGAGAAGATGTATCGGCAGTTCCTCGTAAGACCGGAAGACCGCCGATACCAGCCGATATTGTGACGAGATAACAAGGGAAAGGTGAAAACGTACGAGCTGAACACGATCGCGTTCGGACTATCTTTAGCGCCTTTCCTCGTCATCAGGTATATTCATCAGCTAGCGGACGACGAAAAGGTGAATGCTCCTTTCGCATCGACCGTGCTCCAGCGAGATCTATACGTCGACGATCTCCTAACTGGCACAGATAATTACGAAGACGCTAGACAACTACGGGACCAGGTAATAAAGCTACTTAAAGGCGGCAACCTCCACATTCAACAATGGGTCTCGAGCGAACCGAAACTTTTAGTAGGACTTCCGGAAGGCGAAATTCACCCAAAGTATTTTGGAGACGCCACAATGAAAGCTCTTGGCGTTTCGTGGCACGCGTAGGACGACCGAATCATCTATTCCGTGGATCCAAACATCGATACGAGGATCACCAAACGCACGATCTTATCCACCATGACAAAAATATTCGACCCGTTAGGTTTACTGGCGCCAGTAATAATAACGGCAAAAATATTTATGCAACACCTTTGGAAACTGCAATTGGCCTGGGATGAATCGCTACCAACTATCCTCCATACAGAATGGTCCACGTACGTGAAGGAAATGCAGTTATATAACGAAACATTCTTCGAGTGACACGTATGCCAATCGAAGGTGCGAAGGGTGGAATTACACAGGTTCTGCGACGCGAGCGAACGAGCATACGGAGCGTGCGTGTATCTACGGTCAGTCGACAATCGCGGACGAATTAAAACGAGACTATTATGCGCGAAATTTCGGGTCGCACCAGTAAAAGTTGTCAGCCTCGCACGTCTCGAACTTTGCGGTGCGGTGCTACTGACGTCATTATTGTCTAACGTCCGAGATAATAATGCACGCCGATTCGACTCGATTAACTTCCGGACGCATTCCACGATAGTTTTATATTTGCTGCAACGCGAACCAGCCACGCTAAGAACATTTGTGGCAAATAGAGGGGCCGAAATTCAAACGAGGACCGATAGAGGCACGTCAGGTCAAACGACAATCCAGCGGACCTCATATAGAGAGGACAAACACCGGCGGAATTCTTGAAGCCCTCCATCTGACGTCATGGACCATCGTGGTTTGCCGACGATAACAAGGATTGGCCGAAATCTACGTTCAACC